>NC_085099.1:6835745-6998245 GCF_963422355.1 Corticium candelabrum
GCATTGCAAGAAGAACCTCGGACCCCCAACATCTCTTCAGCAGTCTATGTCTGATCTCATGTCTGCAGATCGTGAAAGAGCTGGCCTTGGTTGTCCGAAGCGCACTTTGTCTGCTTCGCGGGAAGAAGTAGCCTGGGCATTTGTAGGTTCTCTGTCTACTGAGTCTATTTTGTCTGCGCCAATTCCTCGGTCCGTCCAACAAATTGCATCTTGTCTCAAGTCAACTTTTCAAGACTGTTGCGCTATTCCACTTCGTAAGCTTGAGTCAAATCCAAACGATTCTGCTGCATGGAAGCTACTCTTCCTAATTCCAAGAATGCTTCTACAACCTGGCCGCGGAGAAAAACAGTCTGGCATCAAGAAGGCCATGCAGTTGCAACAGAAATTTTTAAATTTTCAGTGGGAAGAGTTGATTCAACTAGAAAAACCTTCAGCAGTTTCGAAACCTAGTCGTCTTGCACAAGAGCAGAAAAAGAATGCTGCCCTGAGGCTCATTCGCTGTGGTGAAATTTCGAAGGCAGCCAAGGTCATCATCAGCAATGGTTTAGCTCCAGCCTCAGAGGAAACGATCTTGAAGCTGAAAAGCAAACATCCAAGTCATCATTCAAATGTTCAAGTTGACGGTCTCAAGTCTCAATCTGCCAACGGGCTTCACCTCTCTTTGGTTGCTTTTCTCAAGGCTGTCCACAGATGCCCCAAAGGCTCTGGGTCAGGACCCTCTGGTTGGCGTTTTGAACATTTACGAGACTTGTGTGACAACAGTGTAACCAGAGACGGTCTTTTTGCAATCTGTTCTACCATTGCTAAGGGTAAGATTCCCACTGACATTATCTCTTTAGTGTCTGCTTCTCGTCTTATTGCCATCCCTAAGAGCAATGGTGATGTTCGTCCCATTGCTATTGGAGAGTGTTTGAGGCGTTTGACTGCTAAAGCTGTTTGTGTCGATTGCAAGGACTCGTTTTCATCATATTTCAACCCTGTTCAACATGGAGTTGCTACTCCTTCTGGTTCAGAGCTCGTTATCCATCACATTCAGCTTCTTTTGGAAGCCAACCCTTCTTGGGTTATGATTAAGTCGGACATCTCAAATGCGTTCAACAGTGTCGACCGACAATGTCTTCTGTCTAGTGTCAGTTCCAACTTTCCGGAACTCTTGCCCCATGTCAATCAGATGTATGGAGTCTCGAGCCCTCTCATCTTCCAAAAGGGTTCAGAATCAGTCATTCTCTCTTCGGAACAGGGGGTGCATCAGGGGGACCCGTTAGGTCCTGTTTTGTTTGCTACATCAATTCACTCCACACTTGTTGCTCTGCAAGCTAAATTTCCGGAGGTTGTTTTGCTTGCCTACCTAGATGATGTTTTCATTGTGGGTCAAAACAACATGGCACTTCAAGTCTTTGCTTCTCTAGAAGAGTCATTCTTACCGCTCAATCTAAAGATCAATCAATCAAAATGTGAGTTGCTGTCTCTTCAGGGTGATAGTAATCCATCTCCTATTCCTACATCAACATCTGGTTCTGTTGTCTTGGGATCTCCAGTAGGCACCACAAGTTTTGTCCGTTCTTTCTGCCTATCTGCTGCAGAGTCTGGAGAAGACTTTTGTTCTCGGATATGCAACCTTGATGATAGTCAGAGCTCAGTTCTGCTTTTACGTCATTGCCACTCCACACGTCTTAACCACTTAGCCAGGACAGTTCCTGTTTCTCTTTTGATACCTGCAGCTCAGAAGCACGACCGAACTAGTTGTCAAACGTTCAGGAACATTCTTGGTACAGAGGATCTGTCACCCGCGCTTTGGAATCAGATATCGCTTCCTGTTAAGAAAGGTGGCTTTGGTGTTTCGCCTCTGGAGAGAGTTTTGCCTGCCGCCTTTCTTGCTGGTTGGGCACACACTTGCCAATCACTTCTAGACAGGTTTCCAGGTTCAGGTTCCCTGCTGTCGTCTCTGTCAGATCCATCTGAATCTGATGGCCAAATTGTCCATGACCTAGATGAGGCAGCCGCTATGATTCCGCCACTGTTGCTATCTGATGAAGATCCGAAACCAGTTTCGTACGCCCGCCATGAGCTTCTTTTAGCAGATGCAAGAAAATTGCAACACAGACTATCCAATGCTATTGCTCAAAAAGACACCACAGCCCTTTTAGCGTCAGTCGTCTCTGACAAAGATTCAGCACGATTACAATCTCTTCAAGGCCCCTACGCGGGAGCTTGGCTCGACTCTATACCCTCCTCTCGCAAGTTCGCGCTATCGTCTCCGGAATTTAATTTGGCGTCTTGCATGAGGTTGGGGATACCCTTGCCATTTGGAGAATGGGTTGCAAATTGCGAATGTGGATCAAAACTCGACGCTGAAGGTTTCCACCTACTTACTTGCAAGTCTGGCGGCGGTCCCAACTGGCAACACAACAGCCTTGTCGCAAGCTGGTCCGACTGCCTTCTCGATCTTGGTATACATCACCGAAAGGAGCCTCGCAACAGATACAGCAACAGCGATGATAGGCCTGATATCGTCGTATTTGACAGCGAAAATGGCTCATCTCTAGATCTAGATGTTTCATTCGCCCACCCCTGGAGCAAAGACTATCTGAAACGAACAGCTCGAATCTGCGGATTTGCTGCCAAAAAACGTGAGGACCTCAAGTTTTCAAAATATGATCAGGAACGTCTAGCAAGTGGTGACTCACCAGCATTCACACCTCTAGTTTTTGAGCACTTTGGCTGCTGGGGTGAGAAAGCTGTCGACTACTTAAGGGTACTTTCGAGAAAATCTAGGGATGCTGTTGGAAAATCCAACACGGCTGACTTCATAAATTTTTGGCGTAAGCGCATCTCTGTTCAGATTCAAAAGTGCAATTCAAGGGTCCTATTAAGGAAGATTGACAGGCTTACCAACTCAAGGAGACCATACAATCACGGTCAAGACTGGGATGCCCAGTCTATTTGGGCTTCATAATTTTGACAGTTAGTAAATTATTATACGTATGGATTACGTTTGGTGACTGTAGCTGTCTACATTCTAGTTTAGCATATCAGTGATTTCTGTATATTTGGCTGTTTAGTTATATCTGAAATATATCCAGCCAGCCAGCCAGCCAGCCAGCCAGCCAGCCAGCCAGCCAGCCAGCTTTCATGTCGACGTGTACATCTTCTCCTCGGCTCTGCTTCTGGCTCGAGGGTTTGGCTACGTACTGGCTGTGGGCATTTCAATTCGGTTTCTTTCGTTTGTGTTTACTGTTCTGAGTGAACTTGCAGCGGCTATCGGCTACTATCTTAAAATCTCAAGTCATCATCATGTCTGACAGCAATCATTCCGTTCTCTCGCCGTCGTCGTACACGTCAGGATCCTGGTCTGACTGTTCTTGGTCGGGTTCAATCAATAGATTTCTGGAGCATTTTCGTTTGAGTCATGATCCACACGACTTTCCAACGGCTCTGATACCCGAATTCAAACTGGCACAATGCCCCGGATGTAAGCATTGGTACAGGCGGATCAACCAACACCTTCCAAAATGTAAAGCTTACCTCAACTTGTCAAAGAACGCCCCGTCATCTTTATCTCAACCGGTTTGCGGAAGCTCAAACAATGACTCAACTCCATCAAATTCTGGTCAACATCAGTCATCCGGGCATTGCAAGAAGAACCTCGGACCCCCAACATCTCTTCAGCAGTCTATGTCTGATCTCATGTCTGCAGATCGTGAAAGAGCTGGCCTTGGTTGTCCGAAGCGCACTTTGTCTGCTTCGCGGGAAGAAGTAGCCTGGGCATTTGTAGGTTCTCTGTCTACTGAGTCTATTTTGTCTGCGCCAATTCCTCGGTCCGTCCAACAAATTGCATCTTGTCTCAAGTCAACTTTTCAAGACTGTTGCGCTATTCCACTTCGTAAGCTTGAGTCAAATCCAAACGATTCTGCTGCATGGAAGCTACTCTTCCTAATTCCAAGAATGCTTCTACAACCTGGCCGCGGAGAAAAACAGTCTGGCATCAAGAAGGCCATGCAGTTGCAACAGAAATTTTTAAATTTTCAGTGGGAAGAGTTGATTCAACTAGAAAAACCTTCAGCAGTTTCGAAACCTAGTCGTCTTGCACAAGAGCAGAAAAAGAATGCTGCCCTGAGGCTCATTCGCTGTGGTGAAATTTCGAAGGCAGCCAAGGTCATCATCAGCAATGGTTTAGCTCCAGCCTCAGAGGAAACGATCTTGAAGCTGAAAAGCAAACATCCAAGTCATCATTCAAATGTTCAAGTTGACGGTCTCAAGTCTCAATCTGCCAACGGGCTTCACCTCTCTTTGGTTGCTTTTCTCAAGGCTGTCCACAGATGCCCCAAAGGCTCTGGGTCAGGACCCTCTGGTTGGCGTTTTGAACATTTACGAGACTTGTGTGACAACAGTGTAACCAGAGACGGTCTTTTTGCAATCTGTTCTACCATTGCTAAGGGTAAGATTCCCACTGACATTATCTCTTTAGTGTCTGCTTCTCGTCTTATTGCCATCCCTAAGAGCAATGGTGATGTTCGTCCCATTGCTATTGGAGAGTGTTTGAGGCGTTTGACTGCTAAAGCTGTTTGTGTCGATTGCAAGGACTCGTTTTCATCATATTTCAACCCTGTTCAACATGGAGTTGCTACTCCTTCTGGTTCAGAGCTCGTTATCCATCACATTCAGCTTCTTTTGGAAGCCAACCCTTCTTGGGTTATGATTAAGTCGGACATCTCAAATGCGTTCAACAGTGTCGACCGACAATGTCTTCTGTCTAGTGTCAGTTCCAACTTTCCGGAACTCTTGCCCCATGTCAATCAGATGTATGGAGTCTCGAGCCCTCTCATCTTCCAAAAGGGTTCAGAATCAGTCATTCTCTCTTCGGAACAGGGGGTGCATCAGGGGGACCCGTTAGGTCCTGTTTTGTTTGCTACATCAATTCACTCCACACTTGTTGCTCTGCAAGCTAAATTTCCGGAGGTTGTTTTGCTTGCCTACCTAGATGATGTTTTCATTGTGGGTCAAAACAACATGGCACTTCAAGTCTTTGCTTCTCTAGAAGAGTCATTCTTACCGCTCAATCTAAAGATCAATCAATCAAAATGTGAGTTGCTGTCTCTTCAGGGTGATAGTAATCCATCTCCTATTCCTACATCAACATCTGGTTCTGTTGTCTTGGGATCTCCAGTAGGCACCACAAGTTTTGTCCGTTCTTTCTGCCTATCTGCTGCAGAGTCTGGAGAAGACTTTTGTTCTCGGATATGCAACCTTGATGATAGTCAGAGCTCAGTTCTGCTTTTACGTCATTGCCACTCCACACGTCTTAACCACTTAGCCAGGACAGTTCCTGTTTCTCTTTTGATACCTGCAGCTCAGAAGCACGACCGAACTAGTTGTCAAACGTTCAGGAACATTCTTGGTACAGAGGATCTGTCACCCGCGCTTTGGAATCAGATATCGCTTCCTGTTAAGAAAGGTGGCTTTGGTGTTTCGCCTCTGGAGAGAGTTTCGCCTGCCGCCTTTCTTGCTGGTTGGGCACACACTTGCCAATCACTTCTAGACAGGTTTCCAGGTTCAGGTTCCCTGCTGTCGTCTCTGTCAGATCCATCTGAATCTGATGGCCAAATTGTCCATGACCTAGATGAGGCAGCCGCTATGATTCCGCCACTGTTGCTATCTGATGAAGATCCGAAACCAGTTTCGTACGCCCGCCATGAGCTTCTTTTAGCAGATGCAAGAAAATTGCAACACAGACTATCCAATGCTATTGCTCAAAAAGACACCACAGCCCTTTTAGCGTCAGTCGTCTCTGACAAAGATTCAGCACGATTACAATCTCTTCAAGGCCCCTACGCGGGAGCTTGGCTCGACTCTATACCCTCCTCTCGCAAGTTCGCGCTATCGTCTCCGGAATTTAATTTGGCGTCTTGCATGAGGTTGGGGATACCCTTGCCATTTGGAGAATGGGTTGCAAATTGCGAATGTGGATCAAAACTCGACGCTGAAGGTTTCCACCTACTTACTTGCAAGTCTGGCGGCGGTCCCAACTGGCAACACAACAGCCTTGTCGCAAGCTGGTCCGACTGCCTTCTCGATCTTGGTATACATCACCGAAAGGAGCCTCGCAACAGATACAGCAACAGCGATGATAGGCCTGATATCGTCGTATTTGACAGCGAAAATGGCTCATCTCTAGATCTAGATGTTTCATTCGCCCACCCCTGGAGCAAAGACTATCTGAAACGAACAGCTTGAATCTGCGGATTTGCTGCCAAAAAACGTGAGGACCTCAAGTTTTCAAAATATGATCAGGAACGTCTAGCAAGTGGTGACTCACCAGCATTCACACCTCTAGTTTTTGAGCACTTTGGCTGCTGGGGTGAGAAAGCTGTCGACTACTTAAGGGTACTTTCGAGAAAATCTAGGGATGCTGTTGGAAAATCCAACACGGCTGACTTCATAAATTTTTGGCGTAAGCGCATCTCTGTTCAGATTCAAAAGTGCAATTCAAGGGTCCTATTAAGGAAGATTGACAGGCTTACCAACTCAAGGAGACCATACAATCACGGTCAAGACTGGGATGCCCAGTCTATTTGGGCTTCATAATTTTGACAGTTAGTAAATTATTATACGTATGGATTACGTTTGGTGACTGTAGCTGTCTACATTCTAGTTTAGCATATCAGTGATTTCTGTATATTTGGCTGTTTAGTTATATCTGAAATATATCTAACCGGCCAGCCAGCCAGCCAGCCAGCCAGCCAGCCAGCCAACCAGCCAGCCAGCCACATAGTCCCCAGACCAGAAGTCGGTTTAGCCCTACATGTTTAGAGTACGCTACTCGCCAAGTCTCGTGACTTTTACAAAGTCCCTTTTCTTATAGGCTCATAGCTGAACAATTATGAGGTACAATATCGACCATCTGAGAAACATAGAAATGCAGATGAGCTTTCTTGATTGCCTATGAACACAGGTAATCATCACACAGATGAAGTGATTGTTTGCGCATTGGAGAAACAATTGGCAAGCCTCCTTGTAAAAGCTTAAGACATTGCCACAGCTACAAATCAAGATCAGGTATTGTCTCAAGTCTATAAATTTACTCTCAATGGGTGGCCAAAGTCATTAAGGGATGTTGAGAAAGAGCTAAAGTTCTCATATACAAGAAGATTGGAAATTTCTATCTCTAACGGGTGTATACTATGGGAAGAAGAGGAGTGATTCCTAAAGAATGTCACCAACAAGTCCTACGCTTACTTCACATACTTCACCAAGGAATATGTAAAATGAGATCTTTAGCAAGATTACACGTATTTTAGCCTGGTATAGACAAAGACATTGAGAAGTATGTCCAGTTGTGCAAGGATTGTGGAGAAGTTGCCAGATATCCAGTGAGAACATTAATTCACCTATGAGAAGTACCATCATCTCCATGGATACGTCTTCACGTTAATAACGTGGGACCATTTTGAGGGCATACATGGCTCCTTCTGATTGATGCCTACAGCAAATGGCCATAGATACACATGATGAAATCAACTACTGAGGCCACGATTAGTAAATTTCGTCAATATTTGCTAACACGGGTTACCAGAAAGTATTGCATCAGATAACAGACCACAGTTTCCCGCCAAGAAGTTTCAGAATTACTGCACGTCAAGAGGCATACATCATACAACCACAGCAATGTATCATCCAAGTTCCAATTGGAGAGGTGGAAAGGTTGGTACCAACTTTTAAACGTCATATTGATATACTGACATGTAAGAACGTCTAACAGACTTCCTAGCAGCATATGGAGCTACACCTTAAAGGGCAACAGGGCAAACTGCTTCTGAGAAAATAAACCACCAAAGGATGAAGGTAGATCTAATTCACCCCTCTTCTATCCGAGTTCAAAGAAACCAAAACCATGGACAAATACAAACAGGAGATTTCGTAAAATGTTGGTAAAGAATATATGTGGGTATGGAATTTCGGTCAGGGAAATCATGGATTAGAGGAGTAGTAAAATCGCGGCTACAAAATGTTATGTATGAAGTGACTTCGGAAGGAGGAAATGGAGTGGTTCGCCATCATGTAAATCAGATACAGCACCATATAGTTCCAGATGTGAAGGTGCCATCTAAGAATGAGAGTATTAGAGCTGACAGAGGTTCCAGTGAAACAAGTAAAGTTCCCAGAACAGTCACAAGTACTTGAGCGGTCTAAAAGAATCAGAAAGTCAAGACAGCCATGGTCCCCAAACGATTATTAGCTAGAGGGAAGAAGGTCAAGTCACAGATTAATATTAATGACTATGATATCTAAGGTTGCAGCTCTGTCATTCTAGTCAGTTCTAGTCAGTCTTATCTTGTCCTGTTGAAGTTGTACGTTTGTTACAGTTTGGTTCTATTGTATAGCTGTAGTTACAATAAAATGTGTTCCCCAATATCATGCCTGTGACACTATAATATAAATTTTATAGACTAAAAGTAAAATTGAGATTTTGGACAGTCTCTTACAAATAAAATACTTAATTGCTCGTTCTCTGAGAGTGCAACTTATAACAATATTGCCAATCAGAAAATGCTCTGCCAGATACAACCATTACCTCAGCATGCCATGTAGATGTTAGATCATCAAGAAAGATAGGCAGCCATTCTGTCATTGCTTGTTCTGCCCGTTCCTTTTGCACTGTTTGCCACAACTTCACAAGTCTTGCCTACACAACAGACATACAACCACAACCAAAATCACCATATTTACAGGTAAGTAAAAACTTTGTGTGCGCATGTGTAGTATCTCTGCAGCTGCTCTTTCCGGTCAATTTCAACCAAAATTTGTGAATACAACTTTGCTTCCACTAAGCAGGAACAATCTTAAAACATAAAATAATTTAGCAATGATCACTAACTTAGTAAATGGGTGTTAAATGCATTAATGAGTTTGGGGCTAATCCGAGACTCCAGTTTATTCTTTAGTGATTCCAACTTTTGACGGCGATCTTCATAATCTGGGATATCATGTAACACGGCCTGGAAATGTAAACAACATCGTAGTATAGTGGCAAACAACATTGCTCTGTTCAGACAATCCATGTACTAAGTCTTGGCATGAATGTCTTTGTGCTTCAGTCTGTACGTCTGCATGTGCATTTGTCTGTACATGACATGGTGTGTGTGTGTGTGTGTGTGTGTGTGTGTGTGTGTGTGTGTGTGTGTGTGTGTGTGTGTGTGTGTGTGTGTGTGTGTGTGTGTGTGTGTGTGTGTGTGTGTGTGTGTGTGTGTGTGTGTGTGGCACACGCATCTGTAACTCAATTGGTTAGAGAGTGCATTTGGAGACTAGAAACGTCCAAGAACTTTGGGTCGCAGGGTCAAGTACAAAATGGGCACAGGCATAATTCCCTTAGGCTACGAACTCACACGCAATTGCCTCTCTCGACTCAAGAGTATAAATGAGTACCTGGTCATTGACTGGGTTAGACAAGACTGCCGGCTTGACAGTAACATCTTGCAGCAGACGAGTACGTATGAGACTTGGTGTCCAGTTCCAGAGCGGCGCCAGCCAACCTCCAGGTAAATTGTAGCACTGGCCCTAAGCCTCCACATAGCACATAGAAAGCCCTGTCTCTAGAGGCAGGGAGTTATCTTTGCAACTGACCTTAAGGTCGACGTTGAACGACGTGAAGGGGTTAATTAACATGTGTGTGTGTGTGTGTGTGTGTGTGTGTGTGTGTGTGTGTGTGTGTGTGTGTGTGTGTGTGTGTGTGTGTGTGTGTGTGTGTGTGTGAGTGTGTATACACAAAGAGATGTGTTTGTCTATTTGCTGGTGTGTTAACTTACCCATTTGCCTAACTGCCCACCTAACTGTCTGCTCTCCCACTTAATTAATCAAACACCAAAACTGCTTGCCATATCATCTGTATTAAAGTAATCATATATGATAAGTTCTTGTTTCTGTCTGTCCATCTGTCAAGACATCTGCTTATTTCTCTGTTTGGAAATGCATATATATTTATGTACACACACACACACACACACACACACACACACACACACACACACACACACACACACACACACACACACACACACACACACACACACACACACACACACACACACACACACACACACACACACACACACACACACACACACACACACACACACACACACACACACACACACACACACACACACACACACACACACACACACACACACACACACACACACACACACACACACACACACACACACACACACACACACACACACACACACACACACACACACACACACACACACACACACACACACACACACACACACACACACACACACACACACACACACACACACACACACACACACACACACACACACACACACACACACACACACACACACACACACACACACACACACACACACACACACACACACACACACACACACACACACACACACACACACACACACACACACACACACACACACACACACACACACACACACACACACACACACACACACACACACACACACACACACACACACACACACACACACACACACACACACACACACACACACACACACACACACACACACACACACACACACACACACACACACACACACACACACACACACACACACACACACACACACACACACACACACACACACACACACACACACACACACACACACACACACACACACACACACACACACACACACACACACACACACACACACACACACACACACACACACACACACACACACACACACACACACACACACACACACACACACACACACACACACACACACACACACACACACACACACACACACACACACACACACACACACACACACACACACACACACACACACACACACACACACACACACACACACACACACACACACACACACACACACACACACACACACACACACACACACACACACACACACACACACACACACACACACACACACACACACACACACACACACACACACACACACACACACACACACACACACACACACACACACACACACACACACACACACACACACACACACACACACACACACACACACACACACACACACACACACACACACACACACACACACACACACACACACACACACACACACACACACACACACACACACACACACACACACACACACACACACACACACACACACACACACACACACACACACACACACACACACACACACACACACACACACACACACACACACACACACACACACACACACACACACACACACACACACACACACACACACACACACACACACACACACACACACACACACACACACACACACACACACACACACACACACACACACACACACACACACACACACACACACACACACACACACACACACACACACACACACACACACACACACACACACACACACACACACACACACACACACACACACACACACACACACACACACACACACACACACACACACACACACACACACACACACACACACACACACACACACACACACACACACACACACACACACACACACACACACACACACACACACACACACACACACACACACACACACACACACACACACACACACACACACACACACACACACACACACACACACACACACACACACACACACACACACACACACACACACACACACACACACACACACACACACACACACACACACACACACACACACACACACACACACACACACACACACACACACACACACACACACACACACACACACACACACACACACACACACACACACACACACACACACACACACACACACACACACACACACACACACACACACACACACACACACACACACACACACACACACACACACACACACACACACACACACACACACACACACACACACACACACACACACACACACACACACACACACACACACACACACACACACACACACACACACACACACACACACACACACACACACACACACACACACACACACACACACACACACACACACACACACACACACACACACACACACACACACACACACACACACACACACACACACACACACACACACACACACACACACACACACACACACACACACACACACACACACACACACACACACACACACACACACACACACACACACACACACACACACACACACACACACACACACACACACACACACACACACACACACACACACACACACACACACACACACACACACACACACACACACACACACACACACACACACACACACACACACACACACACACACACACACACACACACACACACACACACACACACACACACACACACACACACACACACACACACACACACACCACACACACACGGTAGCTTTCACTGCACAAAAAGAGCTAAATTAGGTATAAAGAAACTATTGAAAGCAATTCTGGAAACTGTCTTAGTCCACGTCTATACTTTCACATGCATAATCCATAGCAGTGAAGAAAACATCTCACATCACGTACCAAGCTCTTCTGCATCCCGACCAGCTTATCGCCTATCTGCAATGCAGTTGATTCTTAGTTGATTAATTAATCAAATAAACCAAAAACTTTCTCAACTGCTTGAATGTTTTCTGATGCGAACACTTGTTCCATATCAGTAGAGAGTGACGTCCAGTTGTCAGCTTCCTGCACCAATATTCCCAATTCAATCATTATCCAAACAGGTTATCAGTTTTGAGTGTTACCTGCAAAGCATCAGCCGTCTGCTCCACTCGATTTTTCATTCTGTCCAGCTCCATTAAAGTACGCATAGAATGAGAGGTGTCCTCTTCAACCTGAAAAAAATGTTGAAATACTGCACAACCTCTAAAAATGTAGACACTGATGATATGTGTTGTGTCATGCAGTGCCTTCTTGATGTCCTCCTTCACAAGCTGCATCTGATCTTTCAAGAGAGCTGCCTCGTGGTTGACTGTTTCTATATCTCGAACTACCCTGCATGGAATATCCTAGCTTTCAGACATGACCGGACAAAATAGCGACAAGACAAAGAAACGCGAACAAACGACAATGACAGAAAGGTATATCGTCTGCATCTACCTTGGAATGCTTTGAACAACCTGCATACTAATCTCCTCCAATGATCTGTTTACCTCTTGTATCAAAAGCTGCAACTTCATCACTACCGTAGAAGCGTGCACCTAGAGAAGAATGAAACAGACGTCACACTTTAGAGTCTAAATATCAAGCCGAAAAATTCTTACATCTAATGCAGTGGTTTGGTCTTTTGGTGTCATCAAAACAGCATTCACCCACTCTTTTACGTCAAACTCTGGATCGGAAAACTTCTTGAAATCCATAACCCAATTATCCGGGAACTCGGCTGTGCAAAAGTACGACGCGGCGTTATAGCTAGTCTCATCTTCTTGTAAGTTCTAACGCAACAGAACGTAATAGGAACCGTAAAGCAACACTGTATCGAGCTTCAATTAAGAGTTCGGCGCTAGAGAGAGAACCATATCTGATGAAAGGAACGACGTTGGGGAGACTTACTAGTTTTACGGTATCCGTGTAGACACCTTGCGTTGGTTCAACGGAGTTTTCTGATCGTCTACTGAAACGCCGTGGCGCCAAAACCCCTGGTACTAGCAGAACGCTCCGCTTCCACAAGCGAAACCAAGGTTTGGATGAAGATGTCAGTACCTACATTGCAGCTTTACGAAAGCCTAGACAGCATTGTGAATTTGGGACATTCCTGGATGACGCGTTACGCGACCATTTCGTCTGTGGTTCACGCTCCACGCATATGCAAAAGCGCTTGCTTTCACAGGCGAAGTTGACGTTCGAAACAGCACTGGAGACGGCGTTATCCATGGAAGCTGCCGCGAAAGATACTCTTCAAATGACCACGCCTACTCTACTACCTCTAGACGCCAGCAACAGAAGAGGTACATCAAATGGCGGACAAGCAGTCGACTAGGAAACAAGGTACAAAGTTTTGCTACCACTGTGGCAGTCCGAGTCATCTAGCACCTGCGTGTCGTCATCTGGAAACCGTGTGCAAGTCTTATGGAAAGAAAGGGCATCTAGCTGCAGTATGTCAGTCAAAACCTCATAAGTCAACTCCTGCTACGCAGACAAAGTACGTGGAAGACGGCTCAGATTCTGATGCAGAGGCACCTGTCTTTACTCTTTCCAGTCCTCGCACCCCTCCAATCAGGGTATGTGTGAACTTGGCGGGTCAGGAGGTTATGATGGAAGTTGACGCAGGAGCTGCTGTGTCACTGATATCAGTAGAGCAATGGTTTGGTCTGCAGCTCCCTCATCAGATGGAACCATCAAAGACTGCTTGTTACGTACCTATACAGGAGAAGAGATCATGTAGAAGTCACGCACATGAAGCAGAGGGAAATACTACCACTTGTCATAGTTGAAGGTATGGGACCAGCTTTACTTGGCCGCAACTGGCTGAACGCAATCCATCTTGACTGGTAGCAAACTCACATGATAAGTTCTGACAAATGGCAGAATGCCTTATCAGCACGTTTGCATCAACACAGTGAAGTGTTTCAGCCAGGACTGGGCAGTATGAGAGGAATCCAAGCGGCTATCCACCTGACTCCTGGAGCCACACCCAAGTTTCTGAAGTACAGAACAGTACCCTACGCTATTCAAGAAATGGTTGAGGAAGAGTTGTTACGTCTGGAAAAAGAGAGCATCATCAAGAGGGTTGAATATAGTGACTGGGCTACGCCTCTCGTGTGTGTTAAAAAAGAATGGCACAGTCCAGCTTTATGGGGATTACAAACAAGCCATTAACCCTTGTATGGAAATTGATGGATATCCTTTACCTAGGCCTGAGGAACTGATTCAAAAGTTGGCAGGAGGAACTCGATTCATGACATTATACTTATCCCAAGCTTACCAACAGATGCGACTGGATGACCATTCTCAGCCTTACACTACTGTCAACACTCACAGGGGCCTTTACCGGTACACCAGGCTACCTTACGGTGTTGCATGTGCCCCTGCAAATTTCCAAAGGCTCTGGAACAAGTGCTTCACAGCCTAGAAGGTGTTGGTGTCTACATTGATGATTTGCTGGTGACAGGGGACACCATAGAGGCACACCTAAACAACCTGGAAAATGTCCTTACGAGACTACAGGAACATGGCCTTAAATTGCAAAAGAGCAGTGTCGTTTCTTTCAGCTCTCTGTTGAGTTCCTGGGGCAGTGCATTGATGTTCAAGAAGTTCATGTCAATCCAACCAAGGTGGAATGCATTACGAAACGCCCTCAGCCGGAAACGGTGTCCCAACTACTATCATTCTTGGGCATGGTTCAGGACCACAGCCGATTCATTCTGCACCTGTCAACATTACTTCATCCTCTCACCAGACTCCTACAAAAAGGGGCTCGTTGGAATTGGACAGCTCAGTTTGAACAGGCCTTCACAGCAGTCAAGCAACAGTTGACAGGTGCCACAGTTCTCACTACATACAATCCTGACGTACAATTACGGCTGGCAACAGATGCTTCCGCTTATGGTGTGGGAGCTGTGATAACACATTATGCCTAATGGAGCAGAGCGTCCAATTGCTTCTGCTTCGAGAACATTGACAGCCAGTGAGGAGAACTATGGTCAGATAGAACGTGAGGCCCTGGGCATCATATTTGGTGTAAAGAAATTTCACCAGTTTTTGTACAGCAGACCATTCGTACTAGTCACTGACCGTAAACTTCTGCTTACGATTTTTGGCCCAAAACATGGAGTTTCCACGATGGCAGCAGCTTGTTTACAGAGATGGGCCCTTACTCTGTCGTCATACTCATACTTTATGGAATTCAAGTATTTTAAAGACAACGCCACTGCTGATGCTTTGTCGTGACTGCCTTGTCCAGGGTTGGAGAGTGACTTCATCACAGTCTGAATGGGTCTGCACTATGGATTATTTGCAAGGGTTTCCTCTTACTGCGAAGCAACCAGCAACAGCCACCAGACGTGATCCAATTATCTGAAAGGCTCTTCACTGGACTAAGACGGGATGGCTCACCCAATGTCCAGATGAAGACTCACGTCCCTATTTTAATAGGAAATGGGAGCTGTCAGTCTCTCAAGATTCTCTCCTTTGGGGAAATCTGGTCGTCATTTCTACATCTGCTCGCTCCCGTCTACTTCAGGAACTGCATCCCCACCATGATGGGACCTCTCGCATTAAAAGCATGGCCAGAAGCCACTTTGGTGGCCCCAGCTGGATGCAGCCATTGAGGATATTACCTGGTTTTGCAACACATGTCAACAGTCGCAGCCAAACTCAACCAGTGCCCCATTACGTAGCTGGTCCTGGCCCAACACTCACTGGCACTGGGTCCACATTGACTTTGCTAAGTTAGATGGCGCTGATTTTCTGATTCTGGTAGATGCCCACTCCAAGGGGATGGAAGCAATTCATATGTCTCCACAACGGCACGGTCCACCATTCAGGCATTGCGCAAAATGTTCGCTAGACATGGCTTGCCAGCAGAGCTGGTTTCAGACAATAGGCCACCTTTCATGTCTGAGGAATTCGCAACATTTTATGAAACAGAATGGGATACGGTATATTTGGAGCCCACATTTTCATCCAGCTACCAATGGTTTGGCGGTACGGGCAGTGCGATCTGTTAAGAGCGGAATGAAAAAATCAGTACTCCCCTTACAGCACAAGCTGGCAACATGGCTTTTACATTACAGGACAACTCCGCACACCACTACCGGATGACCACCATGCAAGCTCCTCATGCACCGCACTCTTCGCACACGATTGACTCTCTTGCATCCATCTACAGCTGAAATGGTTTCCCAATGGCAGGATGCTCAGAAATTAGGCTGTGATAAGTGTACCCATTACGCTTATTCTCAGTGGGAGATTCAGTCTTGGTGCATGATTACCGAACTCAAGAGCCAAAGTAGAGCCCGGGTATCGTTACACAGGTTTTAGGCCCTCTCACGTACCATGTTTGCCTGCCTCAATGGGGTGTTACATGGAAATGCCACATTGATAAGCTCAAGCTGCGTGTGGACCCACCTTCATCTACAGACTATTTTGGGTGGCCCGCCAAATGGTACCAGAAGCTAACGACAATCCAAGTCACTGCACAGAATCACTTCCCGGCGCTATGTCTGGAGGAACCTCATATAACATAGACAACTATCAGTGTACTCAACCCACAGCCGTCAGCACTGCTGAATCTCCTGTTCGTGACAATCAGCTTCCAGTGGTCAGCATGGAACAGCCTTCCACTGATTCTGTCACTCAGAGCTCTTCCATTCAGAGCCCTTCTCCGGACAACACCACTGATAGACTTCCAACCACACGAGGAGAACTCATCTTACGTCGATCCAAAAGAGAAAGAAAACAACTAGATAGACTGGACCTGTAGGTCGTTGGCTACAGTTGCTCTTTATGTGTTTTTTGGCTGTTTGGGTATCATACTTGTAGTTACATGACAATGTGGTGAGTTGTGTTGAATTTTTGAGGAGAGAGATGTGGTAGAGTGGGTGGTAGATGCGCATGCGCAGTCTTGGCGGCACAATAGAACACTTTCGTGTTACCACAAGGACCATTGTTATTGATCACGTGATCAAACGCGATGTCGTCAGCCAAGTCCTCTTGTACGGCTGTCTCTCGCTATCTAGAACACGCAGCCTGTATTTTGCAAGGGATGTTTCGTCTTCGGAGTCGTCGCCAACTGTGTGATGTTGTCTTGCGTGTTGGCTCTCGGCAGATTTTTGCTCATCGAGCTATTCTGGCAGCAAACTGTGCATACTTTAGAGCTATGTTTACCAGTGGACTAAGCGAATGCGATCAAAAGAGCGTATTAATAAAGGGGTTGGACGGAGAAGCTGTAGATTCTTTGGTAGAATTTATCTACACGTCAAACTTGAATGTCCGCGTAGACAATGTCATCCAACTTTTGACGGCCGCCGACTGTTTCCAGCTAGCTTCTGCAAAAGTCATATGTGTAGAGTTTCTCAAGCAGCATTTGTCTGTGACAAATTGTTTAGAAATTCGTGAGTATGCGGACCATCATTTCTGTGCTGATTTAGAATTTGCAGCGCGTGCATTTGCTCACAGCAACTTTGGTGAGGTTGCAAAAACTGAAGAATTTTTGCACGTGGAGTATGAAGATATCTTGGCATTGATAACCAATGACTTCTTGAAAGTTGAAAGTGAAGAGGAAGTGTTTGAGGCTGTTGTCAATTGGGTTAAGCATGACCTGCCTTCACGTCGTTGGCTTTTTTCTCGTCTTTTAAGTCATGTTCGACTGCCATTTGTAGCAACTGAATTTTTAGCTGACAGAATAGCAACTGATTGTTTGGTGCAGGAAGACAAAGTTTGTCAGGAGCTTGTACATGAAGCCTTTACTTATTTACTAAGTCCAAGACAAAGACCAGTCATTGCTTCTTTAAGCCAGCGGGCTCAGCCAAGACGAATGTCTTCTTTGCAACAAATGGTAATAGCTGTGGGTGGACAGAGTGTTCAAGGTACTCTGCAGTCTGCTGAGCAGTACAATCCAAGCCTTGATGAATGGCAGCCAATGCCAGATCTGACATTTGAGCGATATGGATTGGCACTGCTATGCTGTGATAATCGTCTACATGCTTTTGGTGGTTGTAGTTCCTCATCTGGTTTTCAAACTGCTGTAGAAGTGTTTAGTTCTCAGATAGACAAATGGCAGATAGTCATGGGCATGCAACCAAGAAGGTAAGCAAGGACTGAATATAAGATACAAACATGAATTACGTTACTGTAAGTACTAAATGATAACATGGTATCAGTTTACCGATTGCCTAGGTTTGTAATAACCAACTTCATTCTTTGCACAAGGTATTGGCAAACTCTGATCATTTGCAGCAGAGAGCTGTTTAGCTCTACACATAGTCGTGACTTTATGTAGCTATAGTTATGCTAACGTCAGGGTGCTGTTTAGAATGCAGTTAAAGTCTCTTAAGTAAATTAAGTATGCAGCAAACCATCATAAATGCAGTGTACAATTGTGATGCATTTCAAGGCTACTCTTGAATTTCATGAGCAATGCATATCTATTTGGCATGTCGTTTTTAGTGTAGGAATAATCTTGCATAATGTTAATGGTCATTTTCATAACTCACTAGCCTTTTATAGCACATGTTGCAGGAGTAGGTTTCAGGAGCATGATGCAAAAAAAGGTGGTCTGACAGTGGTGATACAAATGCAGTGACAAGAAGAATGATTGACTGGAAATTTACATCTGTAGCAAATCCGGGGTTAGTTTCAATGTAGATTTAGGGATCAGCTTGGTCTTTTTACGTTGCTTGCTGCAGGAGAAGTGTCAGCAACAATGCCAGCAGAGATATGGAGCTTTTTGACGTTCAGACAATAATTCTACGTCTGTGATGGAATAGAAAAATGATAACTGTTTTTGCGCCTTGAATGAGGATGATCTTCAAGCCATTTTGGATGCCTTGGAATCTGCATATGATATTGGAAACTTGGCCTCTCTATCAATGTGAAGAAGATGGAGGTTCTCTACTAGCCATCGCCTGGTCATGGAACAACTTGTTCTTCCTATGAGATTGACGATGCTGTCCTAAAGAACTTGCAGAGTTTCTCTCGGCAAAGGCTGATATTGATGCCAAATCCAACACCATCTCCAAGCCTCTCAGCTATACCTTTGTGTTGCCTGTGGGATAGAGTTTTGATGAGAGAGGCATAAGAACTGATACCAAAATATTGGTATACAAGGCAGTGGTTTTACCTTGACAAACTAATAACAGCATCTTGGAGGATTGCAATCATTTAAGTATTGATGCCATGCTAATGCTAAACCATCTTCGCTGGCCAAGGCAAGTCCTTAGAACGAAAGACGTCCATCTTCCAAAGCAAGTTTTTTTTGGTCAACTGGACTCATGAGCAAGGGGCAAGGGAGCCAAACGGAGCATTTTAAGAACAACCTTAAAGCCTTTTTCAAGTTGTGTAACATCTGTCATCAGTGTAAATGACTGGGGGAATCTAGCCAACAATAGACCTGACTAGTAAAGTTTATTCACCTTACTTTGAGTGGGAGAAATGCAGCAAGGATGAGCACAAGTGTCAGCAGCACAAGGAAAGAGAAAGAGCTTCTACACCAGTCACAGCTGACCATGTCTGTGGTAAACTGCGTTTCTTGCATCATATTGGTCAGCCAGTTTAGGGTGCACATTATCTGATCTGTCTCCTAGTGGACAATTCTATTTGTACTGTATATTGTATGAGTGATTCCTTTGACTTAGAAATCTGGGAATGATCTGGGGAGGGGATTTGGGAGAGGAAATGAATCAGTTGTAGTAAGTCCAATTTGGGGATTGTAAGCATGTTGACATTCCAGTCTGTATCTCTTGCTTAGTGAATCTCGGTACAGAACATGCACCCTAGCAGTTTCTCCTCTTGTAGGTTGAACCACAGCAGGCAATGGTTTAATTTGCACTCTTTTCTGATGTTTGTTGACAGTCTAAAAACATAAAGCCATGGCGGGAACTTTTAATGCAAATGTTCTTGCAGAATTGGTTGTAGATCAGATCAACGTTGTCAATATATGTAGATGGATGGACAGACAAACAGACAGGCAGACGTTTTTGTTCTTGTGCATGGTAGATACTATGTGGACAAGGCGATGACTTGTGATAACAGTGAATGTGCAAAACAATTTGTAATGTCATGCAAATCATCTTTCTTTGTAAAGCTAATGGTTTTTAGAACTTCTGAGCCATTGTTATTTGTGCTTTATTTATGTATTATTGTCTAAAATATTAAACTTTGAAATGTTATATTACTTGCAGTAGCTGGTTCTTAGAATATGTCATGTGACTTTATGCATGCCAATTGGTCAATGTATGGTCCTCTATACATGATAGAGACTTCTCAGCTGTGATGGAGACCTGCGGTTTGATAGATCTATCAATATGTTATTGACCCTCAGCCACTTGCTTATCAGCTTGATAATCAACATCGCCTTTGGCTCGGTCAATTAGCTCTTTGATAAGCCCCCAGGCTTTGGGTCACTAACATTGATAGCCCTACAACCATGGTCTAACAAGGGCGGCGGAGCCTTAAGGCATTACGGCAGAGCCACGGCCAGAAGAAGTTCTGTCATGTGTAAGGTGTTGTGCGGAACTTGCTCCAGGAACTCGTGGTATCAAGCCTCTCTGTCCTATGTACTCACTGGATGGTACGTGCGCAGTCGTTGAAAGCCTTTATTGTCAATTATGATGTTATTTGAATAACCATGGAAGAAATCATGGGATACAGCAGCAAGATCGATGTTACAGCACCAGCAAGAGGTATACTATCATCAATGGACACGTTTCAATTCCTATTTGGTATAATGATAGCTGAATACTTTTCTCAACCATTGATGTCTTAACTAGTTTGTAACACGTCGCAACGGAGCTTTCTGACCGTCTAGCTAGACAGTACATGTATTTGTTGAAACCCTGTCATGGAAATTACCATAAACATGCAAACTTCTAGTAAAGTACGGGATGGACGTGTGAATAGTTGACTGTTGGTGGCATTCAGCCCCTGAAGGTGTTTCTCGGTTGTCAAGTACACACACAATCCCTAGCTACAATACAAAAGGATGGTGCGGCGGAACTTCATGAGGCTTTTTTGTCACCGTTTGGTCACTTGCACGAATCGTTTCTATGCTGATCTGTATTCGGGCACAGAAATGACTTTTTGAACTAGGTCTTATAATGAAACGTGGTCGTGGGGAGGAGAAATTTGAGGTTCGTGTATACACACACACACACACACACACACACACACACACACACACACACACACACACACACACACACACACACACACACACACACACACACACACACACACACACACATCTACCGAGAGCTTGATGGATTGCCATATAGGACCATGCCCCTTTCTGTTGTTCGACCTAGATTAGAAGCCTTGCTATGCTCGTCAATTAAGCAAGGCCTTGCAAACAAACCATTTGTGCGGTAGAAGCTCGAATATGCACGGCTGTTACTTTGTCTACTTTGAAGGAGAAGAAATGACGATCATTTTGAACAAATGTGGGATGACATAATGGCGAGAGCTAATCAGTTGGGAGTTGGCGACCCCATTCTTCGGTGCAGAAGGAGAGCACCAAGCAGATATGACGAAACAATGGAGAACACCTTTCACGATCCAACACCCAAAGAGTTCTATCGCAGGCAGTACTTTGATATTGTGGACAACGTTGTAGGCAAAACATAGAGAGAAGGTTTGAAGCACCCAATTCGTTCTAAACTCAAAATTGAAAGAATGTTCAAAACAACTGCTGAAGGTCAGCAGATCTTGACACTATTCAAGAAATTCATAACCATTTTGGGGATGACGTTAAAGAAAGCTTTCCAAGGAATTGATTTTACAATGAAGAAGTCCAACGACCAACTTAGGCGGTACCAACAGTTGTTTCTAGGACTTTGCAAACTATTCCGGTTGCTATTAGTAATCCCTGCTACATCAGCCACAAGTGAAAGCTTATTTTCTTCTCTCAGACGGATCAAGTCGTTCTGTATTATACATCATCATAGCACATACTACTAATGGAGTTGGGCCAATCAGTTTGTTTCCGCCGTACCACTTTCTGGAGTGCTCCGCTGCCTCCATCTAATTAGTACTTGGCAAACACGGGGTAGTTGTGACTGCATGTTCGTAAATGAGTATGGATGTTTCGACTGTAGAGGAATGTTAATTATTTATGCATTTTACCAGATGCCAATTTGTTCAGATTATTGAATTGTTAGACGATTGGAAAACAGTGTAGAAGCCAAGGCTTTGTAGATGGACAGTTTGTTTGGATTGTTACTTATTATAAGTTTGGATACTGAATTGGTGTTGAAATAATCAAGATTTTGTCATTTTGTTGATCGCAACATTGCTTTGTGTTATGAAATCATGTTGATTGTGTGATATGACATAGTAGTTTGTTTCTTTTAAGGTATTTTGGAGCAGTTGAAGTGTGTGGTATGGTGTACATGGCTGGTGGACATAATGGCACAACTACTCTTTCTACTCTGGAATGTTTTGATCCGTCAACGAAATCATGGTTAACTTTGGCATCTTTGAGCTCACCAAGGCTCTATCCTGGGTTGGTCAATGTCGAAGGAAACCTGTTTGTAGTAGGTGGCCACTGTGGAAAAGTTAGGCTTGACTCTGTAGAATCCTATAACATTCAAAGAGACGAGTGGCAAATTGTCGCTTCGTTGCCAACACCATCCAGTGTCGTAGCCACAGTTGCTGTAAGTAATTTTGTTTATGCGATTGGAGGATATAATGGAGAGTCACACTTGTCAACTGTCAGTGTGTATAGTCCAGAGGTTGATAAGTGGACCATTGGACCAACTCTACGGTTGCCTCGGTCAGCTGCAGCTGCAGTAGAATGTGGAGGCTGTATCTATGTGTGTGGTGGATTCAATGGAACTTTTCTCAATTCTGTTGAAAGACTGGATCCGAGGACACGTGATTGGTGTGCAGTAGGTGCAATGAGTTCTTCAAGAGCACACTTTGCTGCAACTCTTTTGTAATGTTTATAAACGTAACACAAGTTCAACTACATTGCTCTAATAATACAGTTCTGCAAGTTTTATATATAATTTTGAATTTACTAGACTTATTGTCAAATTATCCTTTGTAGAGACAGCGTGTTTTCATAATAAATTTTGTGAGACAATAGCAATGTGCATGCATTTTGGACACGTTTGTGGCTTCATATTGCAATGTGTAGGGTAATAAGGTGACTTCTGTGCCTCTACATTGTACCCTAATTATTCTAATTGAAAGCACCTTTTAATATGTAATCAATATCAATCTAAATGGCTCTCCAATAAAAGTGTAAAAAAGCAATTGTGGCTTCACAAGACGCCTCACTTAGATGGTCTTTAGCCCATGTCCAGATTTGCAACAACTTTTTGAGTTGAGGGTGCGGCAGGTCGTAACTCCAAAGACACAGAGGAAGCCCGGATAATGGCTTCTGTCTGCTCCAACTGCGGTGGAACAGACATAGAACACGATAATGCCAGAGGTGATGCTGTGTGCACGAGCTGTGGTTCTGTTCTGGAGGATAATATTATTGTCAGTGACCTGAGCTTCCAGGAGACGTCCAGTGGCGGTGCCAGCGTCATTGGACAGTTTGTATCAACAGAAGGTTTGTAGACGTTTCAAGGCTAGCTAACTTGTTTTAGCACGTGCTAAATCTTGATAGAGGGGAGCAAGACGGGAAGATTGGGACGAGGGGGTGGTTTTGGGAGAGGATTCAATAGAGAATCAAGAGAGATTACTCTACAGAACGGTAGGTCTCTGTGTAAATATTGTGTGAAGGCACGACATCACATATATGTATGACTCATGTCAAAACTCTTTAATTGCGTGGCTTCCAAAACCCTACAACGTACATCCCTCCTTTCTTTGATAGAGTCTTACATCAAAATTATCGGACACTGGCATACGGAAACCAGAGGAAGGTTTCTAGTATCTAAGGCATGAATGTAAAGTAGTCACACGGTAACACGACGTACTAGATTCAGCTTAACAGAGGCGGATCCAGAGCCTGATCGAAGGGGGCACAAAGACTAATCAGGAATATTATGACATCACATTAATTAAAAGTGAGGTAGAAATTGCTTTAGTCGTCCATTAAATTAAAATGACAGATGTTTTAAATTCTGTTTTGGGAAACGTGCCCAGTAGGCAGAATTACGGAACTTCGGGAAGACAATCTGCAGCAAAGTCTTTCTGGTAAGGAACTTTAGCCCCATAAACGTGCACATATACCTAAAAGGCTGCAAACCCTATTCAGACGCTTACAATGCCAACAATGACATACCAACATACGACAAATAGTGCAAACTA
Organism: Corticium candelabrum; assembly: GCF_963422355.1. Classification (NCBI taxonomy): domain Eukaryota; kingdom Metazoa; phylum Porifera; class Homoscleromorpha; order Homosclerophorida; family Plakinidae; genus Corticium; species Corticium candelabrum. The sequence goes on from NC_085099.1 coordinate 6,860,718, forward strand.
TATTCAATCTAACAATACCAACACTAAGATACCGACAACCTTTGAGTGACAACAGAACCAAAACGAGGCTAGGTAATTTCACAACTATAGTATTTTCATCTGGTAATGAAACATTAACGTATACTATGGTATTCATCAATTTTAGTAAAACCTCTCTAAATTGTCCAAGCATTTTAGTTTGCACCACCTTTTTCCAATCTGGATCCGCCACTGGTGTCTATTCAAGAGGATTAACAGTGGCGTATCCAGACTGTAAAAAGGTGGTGCGAACTAAAATGCTTGGACATTGTAGAGCAAGTTTACTAAAATTTGGTGAATACCACAGTATACATTAATGTTTCATCACCAGATGAATTTTGTATCTACAACATAACTAGTATCATGGTATATTCATGAGGAACAGGAAACATACCTTTCTTGCATGCAGACTGCATGCAAAAGGTTAACGTCTTAAAACTTACCTAAAGTCTACAATGGGCCAAGAAGGACTCATTGGACTTAAAGTTCAATTATGGAACTGACGTTGATTATGATGCATCTTTGGATATATGTCTGTCAAACAACATTGCAGGATGTCTTTCTTCAACTCACTGGATGTCACAAATCACTTGAGTTATGGGAGGGGCTAGTCTCACCTGGGGAGTTGTGATTAGGGAATTGAACTACAGAGCCACGTGACAGATGGATTGACTGAAATACTGGCGTTTGGACTGGAGACCGCCTTTTGATGAATTGGAGAGAGAGCTGAACAACCGAGAGGCAAGTGAGGAGCGAGTCGAGAGGCGCTTGTGTCAGAGGAGCGCAGAGACAGGGAGAAGAAGTTGCAGGAATCCGTTAGAACTTTAGTGAGGACCGTGTACTTACATCTTGAGTTAAGCACTTACATCTTGAGTTAATCCTAAGTGTACACTCGTAACTAACGTCCTTGTCCATGAAGCCTTAGCAACGACTGTCCTTCATCATCCTAGTTACCTTCTTTACATACTATAACGCGACACTGGACAGTAATTAATTAATTAAAGATTTTAGTCCACTGATACTGTGCTAACAGCAGCAACTGGTTTAAGAGTAAGAATGTTAGGAAAATTACTTTTGACACATTGTTTGATAGCTTTTATATCTAGGAATGACAATTGTCTCAGTTTGCTTTCCAGCACAACAGTTCTATAGCTAACAATTTTTTGAGTTGTCTAGTGGAAAAGGTTATCATTCCTGTCCTTACCAGGACCTTGTATTTTTGTTCTCCAAACTCGGACACTGGCATGCGGAAACCAAATGGAGATTTCTTGTATCTAAGGCATGAATGTAGAGTGGTCACATGGTAACACGACGTGCTAGATTGAGCTTGATCACTTGGTGTATTGCTGTTCACTGTATTAAAAAAGGTAGAGCTTCTGCTACTTTTCCAGTATATCGGACACACCCATCAAATATTGGACAGCCGCCGGTTTTTGCTTTTGATGGTACCACAGTTCACTGTTTGCACTTTGACATAATAGGTAAATGTCTCTTCTAATCACAGTGATAACAACAGATCAGCAGCTTTGTGCGTTGCTCATCAGGAAGCTGAAGAAGAAGGCCTGGTCTTGTTATCTAATATCGGACACTTGAGTTTGCTTGATGCGTGTGCAATATAGGCAAGAACCGCGATGAATTGTGTTAATGCTGACTGCAGACAATTTGTAAATGCCTGCGAGCATGAAGAGCCTTTGACTCGTCTTTGTATTAAAAGAATTAGTTGCAGAGAATAGTAGATGATCTTGACAGAGCTCAATCTAATGCTGCATGTCTGCCCATTAGATGTGCGAAATAAGCACAAAAATTCATGTTCTAAATAATGTCTAACTGTCATGCATGCATGGGTAAGGAACGAATGAGAAATTGCCTAGTAGCTTGCACATTGTGTGGACATTATCAGCTAGTTAATGCCTCGTTAAAGTCTTTCAATTGAACTTATAGTTAATAATTATTTAGTTCAATTTATTTTGCACTGTATTTTATACCTCTCTAATTCCAAAGCCTACTTGAGCACAACCAACCACAAAATTTGCAATTGCTTCCTCTTCAACATCATTCAAGTGCCGTTCAGGTTTTTGATTGGTTTCCACCATAAACTCTTCCACTTGCATAGTCTCCCAAGGTTGATTCAGGAATTCCATACTGCTCTGCAACTGACCACACCAACTTTCCTTGCTCCTTCAAAGCAGTCTCTATTCTATATCAACGTACTTTCCCCAAGACATCATGCAATGTTGTTGTTCGTGGACTCTTCAGCAGTGTCTGAGATTGCTCTCGCATGCTAGACAAATGAATTATTTTTGAAGAAAGTGGTAGCTTGCTTGAATCACCATCACATCTCAGCATTGCTTTAGCGGTCGTCCACAAACAAATGAATCTACAGGTGCTAAACTGAGTAGTCTATGTTTAGAGAACTTCTATAGCCCTCTCAATTCCTTATTTGCATATACTTCAAACAATTTTTGAACATGGATTTCTGCAATCGTAGCTGTGTATTTTGTGTCTGTAATGAGCATACAGCTATCATAGGAGTCATTTCAAGATCTACTTTTGTCTCTGAATACTTTTGTTTGATATGGAGACGAGCCAAAGACTTTCCGTGCTCGATGGGCATTTAGTAGACGTCTGCAGTCAGCATTAACACAATTCATTGCAGTTCTTGCCCAGTGTTCTTGCCAGTACCATCAGTACTGTCAATATGACATTTGGGAGAGGGAAGGGACATTTGGAGTGGGGAAAACAGCATTTATTGACGGTTGGGACAGAATTGGAAAGCCTTAGCATGCATAGTGTGAGATCACGGATCTAAAGACATTAGTGGTCGTGATGGTCCCAACGTTGCTACAGAACAATACATATTCTCATGTCAGACATCTGGTAATCTTAGGGAGTGCGTGCATGGTCTCCTTGTTGGTGTTTGAGGTGAATTCCTTTCACACAAGAAGTGCTAATGAGTGACTGTGGTTGCAGCAGGTGTTCTACTAATTACTGTTTATTTTTAATCTCATGTTTTGTACTGTACACCCTTTCTCTTTTAGGTCAGCTCATAAGTCCAGTTTTAAGTCAACTTGTCATTGTAATAATCTATTGTATTATCTGTTTGTCTGTGTGTGTTATGTTGCATTTGATTCTAATACAACTAGAGAACAGATAAAGTAATTTTATGATGTCAGTACCAAATACGTCAACATCAAACATTTGATGACGTCATTAATGACGTCATTATATTTAATGATGTCATATTGATGGTTGGCAAAATATCCTGGCTAGAATGCTATTGCCTATATTGCACTCGCATCTAGCAGCAAAGTCAGGTGTCCGATATTAGAGAACAAGACCAGTCCTTCAGCTTTCTGAAGAGCAACGTGCAAAGCTGCCAATCTGTTGTTATCACTGCAATTAGGAGAGACATGTAGCTATTATGTCAAAGTGCAGACAGTGAACTGTGGTACCATCGAAAGCAAAAACCGGTGGCTGTCCGGTATTTGATGGGCGTGTCGGATAGGGGAAAAGTAGCGGAAGCTTTACTTTGTTACCGTGAACAGCAATACGCCAAGCGATCAAGCTCAATCTAGCATGTTGTGTTACTGTGTGACTACTCTCTACATTCATGCCTTAGATACAAGAAATCTTTGTCTGGTTTCCGTACGCCTGTGTCCCATATTGGAGAGCGTCCAATAATTGATGTAAGATTCTAGTTACTATGCCTAAACGGTTTGTTCTTGCCTTGTCTGATCTTATTGGACATTTTTGGTATCTGTCTCTCCATCTGGTTTGGTCTTTTTCCTCAGATCTTCTTATTCACCAGAATCAGCCTATGGGTATTCCACTTGAACCCATCTTCCAACCTGAATGTATTCTGACACTGACAAAGTCTTCCTTGTACTGGTATTGGTTTGAGAACCTTGGCTTTAGTATATCTCTCTTTCAAGGTCTTATCTCCTTAAACAATATGCTGTTTCTCACACTAACTGAGCTATCCACTCTTTCTTCATATTCCACAATTTGCTTCCTCAACTCCTTCATGTTGTTTCTCTCAACTTTTGTTTGGGTACTAGCTGAAGAATGGTTAGAGGGCACTTAACTTTGTCTACTGATCATAATTATTGCTGCACTCTCATTAGTCAGGGTGTAAGCAATGGTAGACTCAAGCCTGTTTCACTCCACCCTGTTATTCCCTGGATTGTCAATCCTCGGCGGAGAGAGACTTGTACTGGACTGCCTACTGATGTCACTTAGTGCTTTCCATTATTGCACATTGCGTGCCAGCTGCCTTTTGCACATTACACACCCCTTGGTAATTACCTTCCTTAGTTGTTTTGACGCGGCACACAAGCACTTCACAATCGCCAGGAGATTGGCAGAAAGCGAGTGAACAATGTATTTAGAGTGGAGAGATCGATCTGTAGGTTGCTTGACTGAATTATCGGCAATGCATCATCAGCATGCGTTGGAATGTTTTGACACTCTGTTCTTTTTGAAAGCCTGTTGTTTTGCAGTAGACTAGACACTGTATGGCATAGCAACAGACTTTCACAGCTTAGGCCTACGTATGCTGTAGAAGAATTCACTTGTTGAGACGACACTACTTACTAACAAATCATGATATTATGATACAACTTGTCAAGTGACAACCACTAAACGGCTCCTGGGAGCCATTTATGTAACCTGTCTGTTAGAAGCATGACCTCTTCAAGTTTATTGCATCAGAAGAAGGCAGTCCGGTACCAGTCTCTCTCCGCCAAGGATTGACATTTCGGGGAATGGCGAAGACGGGGAGAGACTGGCTCGACTGTAAAGAAATGGATCTATAATTGCCCGGGTAAACAAAACTCATCTAACAGCCTTCTGAAACAACAAACCTGAACTAATTGAGCTTGTAAATCTCTCTTTAACACTTTGTTGAATTACTTCTCCCGTTAGCCTTGTGCTTTGTAATAAGCTGTCTTTAGATGTTGACTACATTTATTTACAAAAAATGTGCCAAACTCAGAAGAGATAAATGAGGACTTTTGTCTGTCATAATTGATTGTGATAAATCTCATCTACAATACATCTTCCAAACAACTAATCACATTAGTAGATGTTGTCACATTACTTGTTGGCTAGACCTCTGGTTATTCAGAGAAGACTTTGAATAGCTATCAAGTGGTGAAAGGCAGATGACACTTTCTCTAAATCTTCCACAATGCTTACCTGTGACTTGTCCCATGGACATGCTAGCTACAGATATTGCAGACTTATCTGTATACTAGCTGAATAGCATATTCTCTGCACAGGCAGATTAGATTATTAGTTAGTTAATTAATTTTAACATTGTATGCAAATTTATGTTGTTGCATGAGTGTTCCATTTTGAGACACAAAGTATATCTTGTTCACAAGCATTTTAGTCTGTTCTGAAGGATTAGCAGTCGGACAGAATTCTCATAAAGTATTTCATTCAGAATTATATCTCGTTCAGTGATATCCCGTTCTGAGAAATTAGCAAGAATTGGGTATCTCATAGTATATATGCCATTACAGATCCCTTTCTTCACTGGGGCTGATTGGATTATTGATTGTTAGTTAATATCCCATTGAAGACAAATAAAAATGTAACCGAGTGTAATTAGTAGTAGCGAGTTTCCCATTTGGAGTTAGAAATTCGGACATCAGAAACTTGAAAGTCATGTACAGTTACCTTCTCACCCGGATAAGTTTTCGTCGTATATATAACAAATTCATGTCTCATCTCGCAGCCATTTCAACAGTCCCGTTGGACTTTGTCACTTTGAAGACGTTGCTGCTGTTGTAGGAACAGGTGTAGCGAACATGGCAGCTACTTGACTTGCTTACATGGGCAATCGAAGGTAGGCATATTTTTAAAGACTCAGATATAGTTGAAGATACTTTGCTTTTATTGACGTTGCTGGCAATAAATGACACCCTCTGTGCACACTGTTCGAGGTCAGAAATGGGCAGTTTAAATTTGATAGAGATCCTTTAAGCCATTCCAGAGAAATTTGAATTGGCAAGAAATCGTGTTGTCCCAAGAGACCGCTAGAAGACGAAGACACCTTCATTGTCCAGCTTGATCGATTTGGCATACGTGAGCAAAATTCGGTGGCACTGCGATTCGCTGTTTTGGAGATCGCAGGTACATAGAAACACGCGCACGCATGCACGCACACACACACACGCACACACACACACACACACACACACACACACACACACACACAAATGGCAAATGGCAAATGGATAAGGAGCTGCCGTTTACGGTTACGCCCCAGCCAGATGACTGGGTTCCTGTGCATTACACAGGAACTATGAGCCGTGCTAATCAATCTCCTGGAGCTTGGCCAGGTGCTTGCCCTGTGCAATACGCAGGAGCACCGACTGCAATGCCAACTGTGGTGTGGGCACCCGTAGTTTCATCAGGACCTGGTGGCTGATGGACTTTGTCGCAGTGTGTGTGTGTGTGTGTGTGTGTGTGTGTGTGTGTGTGTGTGTGTGTGTGTGTGTGTGTGTGTGTGTGTGTGTGTGTGTGTGTGTGTGTGTGTGTGTGTGTGTGTTTATGTATTGCACAGGACAAGTCATCTAAATAGGTCTCTGCCTTCTTGCCCCATCTTCCAAAATGTTCCAAGACTAGTGGAACCACTCTCACAGACAACGCACCAGGATGTTTTTCTTTCTCGTAGCGAGACAACTTCCTGTCTTCCCTTCTGCAGCGGCTGCTCCCTCCATAGTGGCTGACATTGGAAATATGTCTGAACTCCACTGATGAGCAAGTGCTATATCTAACTCTACATTGGAACCAATACCAGTAGAAAAAACAACAATGTCTGGGCGGCTGACAGATGTAGCATATCTATTTTTGGCTCTTTTGTGTGTTGAATTTTGAGATCGTTTAGACACTCTGACCACACAGACATGATCGAGTCATGTGATCACACAGGACCATCCCCTGTTTTGCATGTAATCTGATGATATCCGCTTGAGTCACCAGTTGCTCGTCCACAGTCACACGTCTGAATATTATCACACAAAGGCAAGGGAAGTCCAAGTCTCAGGTAAGCCGCCAACTGAAATTCGAAGGTTTAAGTGCGAGCTTCCCTGAAGTTGGAAAAGCAGACTACCAAGAGTGACCTTTGCCTTGCAGAGAGCGAAGTCTAGTGCCATCTCGAAGTGAAGTTGCATTCTCAATTAAGCAAGTAGCTTCCATTTAGCATTTTCTTTTGAGAGCTTGTGTTGAAGCCTCTTTGACTCAGACAACGTCTCCAATAAGCACTGGGATGGTGGTACAATTGAATTTAGTGTCTGACCTAGACAGCTAAAAGAGGGTGTTGACATGACAACTTTGTCTATTTCAGGTCTTATATCTGGAAAACGAATGGGCAATTCATTCAAAGAATGAGCCCATGAAGCCAGGAAGGCTGATGAAGCAACTTCTCCCGCAACGACGCGATTTCCTGCCAACAGAACCCGCCTCAAACCCGTCTCTGCTCGTGCGTGAATATCTCTGTAACGGCCAATTGGATCTGCACTGAATTTAAACTGCAAATTCCCGACATCGGGCTATATGCACAGAGTGTGTCGTTTATTGCGGGTGACGTCAGGAAAGGGAAGATATTTTTTAGTATATCCAGGTCTAGAAAAAACATGCCCACAGTCGTTTTCCCGTTTATGCCCGTTGAAGAGCTGCCACGTTCGATACACCTGTTCCCCGCAATGCCAGCAACATCTTCGAAGTGACGACGTTCAACGGGACTGTCAAAATGGCAAGAGTCAGAGACGCGTCGTGACTTGGTATATATATGGGACAGATTATCCGGGTGAGTACATAACTGCACGTGACTTCAAGTTCCTGCTGCTTGGATATATTTCCGAACGGGATTCGTGTCAAATAGAAGACAAGTTTGATACACCTGTGCCTCGCAATGGCAGCAACGTCTTTGAAGTAATTCAGCGTCCAACGGGACTGTCGAAATAGCTTCAATGGGATACTAACAATCAATAATCCAATCAATGGGATTTTTGGAAACGGGGCACTTCGTTACATTTTCTTTGTCTTCAATGGGATACTATCTATATAACAATCAATAGTCTCAGAACGGGACACCATTGACTGGGATATAACTGAACGAAATTCTTCATGAGAATTATGTCCGGCTGATAATTGTTCAGACATATACTTCATGATGATAAATTTGAACAGGATATATACTCATGCAACAACATATTGTACTGATGCGATTAATACCCCACCCCTCATGGTTGGCTAGCATCAAAGGTAAACTAGGGGATGGGACTTTACTCAAAACCTGACACCTGAAGGTGTTAATTGGTGGTAGTAATTAACTTAAACAATTGACAAGTAATAACCACCTTATTATACGGAGTATAGTCAGGTGTCTCACGCAACCGGATAATTTGTCGGCAAAATCCGAGAAGGTCATCTTGATAATGCTCCGGAAGGGCTTCAGACTCATTGGTTTTGCGCCGTAGTCCTACGTTAAAGCGTTGCTTCCGCCTGACAAGCCATCCATTGTCTGCTTTAAATCCTACAATGTTTAGTTCTGCAGCAACTCGCTTTGCTTTATCTATCAGTGCGACATTAGAAACTGCCAGGCCAAAGTTTCGCCTCTCTTGCAAAAAGTCATACACTCGGTCATCTTAATGGTTTACGTCCGTCGTGCATCTTTCTTGCTTTCTTTCCTTTGGAGTTGCTTCGTGTCGCTTTAGCTCCTCGTACTTTGCTAAATTGGTTGGCGGTTTTGACACCACCGAGCCATTGCCTCGATGCCATTCAACAACGCTGATCTTGTATTCAACAGTGAAGCTGCGATATCTCCTGGGCATAGCTGCCTAGAACACTTTGCCAAATGCCTAGGCAATTAAAGAAGCTAGTCTAGATAGAAAGCGCCAGTTAGCACCAATTAAAGACCAAAAAGGTGTGAAAATCTTAGTACCTGGACCAAAGGTGGGGATGGGACTTTACTCGAGGCCTGGAGTATTAATCGTGTCAGTACGGTATAAATTTGCACACATTGGGATACTTGATTCTTGTTAATTTCTCAGAATGGGATACAATTGAATGGGATATAACTCTGAATGAGAATTCTGTCTGGCTGCTAATTTTTCAGAACGGAGTAAAAATGCATGTGAACTCATGCAACAACATAAATTTGCATACAACATTAAAGTAATTAACTTTATGAGAATTCTGTCAGGGCTGCTAGTTCTGTGAATGAAGTATACTTCATGAATGCATACAACGATAAATTAATTAACTAACAAATAATAATAATAATAGAAATTTACTAACCAGTAGTAATGTTAATAGCTAATCTGCCAATGCGGAGAACGGGATGGCGAGCTAGTCATCCTATAACGTGTGTACATTCGGGACCCATCAGGGGTGCAAGTTCAAGTCATGTTATGGCAAGTTATGGCACAATTTGATTGGGCAAGAAACTCACATACAATTGCCTCTCTCGACTCAGAAGTATAAATGAGTACCTGGTCATTGACTGGGGGGGTGGAAAAGGCTCCCTACTGTGACAAAGTCTATTAGCCAGTGGGGTCTCGTCTATCTGGCAGTGGGGTCTCGGTGGGACTTTGGGCGCCCACACCACAGTTAGCAAATTAGAAGAAAGGAACGTTAGAGTGTATGGTCATCAAGGTAAAGTTGTATGATGTTTTAGAAAGCTCCAAGAGTGAACAGATGTGCAGTGGTAGGAGTTGCTTAGAAACGTTTAATTCAATGTGTAAATAGAATCCATGTGATGACACAGTATACTATGTCTCTTGTATCTGGTCATATGGCAATACCTTTCATATAGGTGGAGCCTAAATGCAAATGTATTTCATTTGGCAAATCTGAAACTTGCAGTTTGTTTAATCAAACTAATGAAACCACCTCCTGACATGCAGTTAACCACCTTCTTACATGCAGTTTAAGCATAATGGTATGAATTTTATTTGGGTATATGGCTGTGTTCTTGAGATTTAGAAATCTTTATGTGAGTTACTGAAGGCATGAAGGTATGGTATTGGCTACATTATATGTATTTCATGTTTCAAATCATGGCCACTTTCTGAGGCTGTGTTGCAATTGTTGCAATTGGGAGCATTGTAACTGATTTATGTGATTGCTGTTGGTATGTTATATGATTTAGGGCATCGACGAATCGCATCATTAGGCAGGCAACTACAGCTGAATCAACACTGCATAGACACTGCATATAATTTCTTCAAGATGGCTGTTGCAAATCGACTCACTCAAGGTCGTAAATCAAACCACATTGCTGCCGCATGTTTGTATCTTGTGTGTCGAACAGAAGGCACACCTCGTATCCATGCTATGTAGTGTATCATGTAATTCTTTGATATTGTCAATGTATGCTATGTCTTCCTTGACTGAATTGTTACAGATTTATTGTTAGACTTCAGTGATTGTTTGCAGGTTGTCACTTAATCATGAAATATGGCAAAGTGCATTAAAACGTTTTTACAGGTCAATGTGCATGTTCTTGGCAGAGCATATTTAAAGCTTGCAAATGCACTTTGTATTAGTGCCCCAGCTATAGGTATGCACTCTTGATACGGCCTTGTTTGTTTCCAGTCAATGTTCTGTATGTATAGATCCTTGTTTGTATGTTCATCGATTTGCCAACAAGCTGGAGTTTGGTAAACAGACACATAGTGTTGGAATGACTGCTTTGAGGTTGGTAGCAAGGATGAAGCGTGATTGGATACATCATGGTCGTCGACCATCTGGGATCTGTGGCGCAGGTGAGTATGTGCTAAATATTGCTTTGTGAGTGTCTTTACCTCTCTTCTGCACAGCTCTTCTTGTTTCATCTCGCCTTCATGGTTTTAGTCGTAGTGTGAAGGATGTTGTGAGGGTAGTTAGGATATGCGAACCGACCATTAAGAAAAGGTTATTTTTGTGTTGTTGTCTTAAGAAAGATTATATTTGGCAATGCGTGTAGGCTTGAAGAGTTTGAGAAGACTCCTTCAGGCCAGTTAACTATAGATGAATTTCTACAGATTGATTTGGAAGAAGAGAGTGACCCACCATCATTTTTAGAAGCAAGGAGACGAGCAAAGGCACAGGTATAGTACTGGTAATAGTTAGGAAAGGCCTCTTCACTCTGCAGCTGTGTCTCTCAAAGTCTATATAGTTGTTGATGCCGATGTTTGTCTATTCATGTTGACTACTGTGCTATTGCCATTCTTATAACGTGCACAAGGCCCCAATCTTAGAGCTTTGAGTGAGAGAACCTTTTGGGGACATGCCAATGCTTTGCATATGTTTTTCATTTTGTCAATTTGCAAAGTTGCAATTTGTTGCAAACATGATGATGGTGGTGTTGGCTTTGGTAACTCTTGTTGTAGCCACAAGTTTATCATGGTGATGAATCTTGCGTATTACTCACCAACTTGAGTTATAATACTTACTGCTACAACTAACTGCTCTAACTTGAATTTTCATTGAACACAAGTATCTCATTGAAATGCAAATAGGCATTGCTTACAGCAGGCAGATTAGTGACAGTAATTGTCGGCTAACACTATATTTTAGTCATGGAACCTGCTTGGTAGTGCGTATTAAGGAGTGTTAGTTGTAGAATAGGCATCCGTCAGCTAGGCATACTCGTGTTTGTGGCTGAATGTTTGACTTACTAAAGTAGTGTGAATATGTCCGACATGAATGCAGCTGCAGTGGGAATAGGTCGCTTTATAAACCAAGTTTGTGAATGAATTGTGGTAGCAGCTGTCTTGCTTACATTAGGTCAACTACAAGGAAGTGGAGAGCAATCCTGAACTTGCCAGTATGTTTCAACATTCATTGTATGATTTTGTGGTTGGTTGGCTTTAGCAGTGGAAAGAGTAAACATTTTTGGTTCTGAACAGAAATATTTGGATTTCTTTGTGTAAATTGTGTTTTGGGTGTTTGGGAGAGGTTTGGGTTCTGGGATGCTGATGATGTGTTAGGCTTGTGTTTATGGTAGGGTTATTGAGAAGCATTGAGTGCTATAGTCAGGTATACATGTGATTACTCTTATTGACTAATCTACGAGGTGTTGGCTCTTTTAAGGCATGAAGACATGTGTTTTAACTTATGAGGAGACATTTTAAAGAAAAAACTGGGAGGAATATAGTTGAACAGGAAGGTGTGGTGGTGATGGTGGTGATAAGCATGGTTTTGGTTGTACAATGAATAATTGCTATATTTTAGTACTGTGTTTGTGTTTCAACTTTTACATCTAAAGCCTATCAGGTATCGTAGTACAGATAGTCTCGCGTAGCCAGACCCTTTCCACGACGTCATACTTCCGGGAAGTACATGTATGACGCTGCAGAAGGTTCTGGCTACACGAGACTCAATTATCACAAGGTACGGGATTGACAAAGTTTTGGGGCATGGTTGGATTTGAGACCTTTAAGAATCACCTTAGAATGCAGCTAAATATCTTGAAAAAGACAGATAGAAAAGCGTACTGTACTGTTATTTGACACGTAAATGTAAATACGATTTACACGTGTTCTCTCTTTAAGTTTCTAACCACCGGTATCACTAAAGTCCCATATAAGCATTATGTAAAGGAAATGCATGCATATACTACATCTTCTTTTCTTTCAAATGAAGAAATAATGTAAGCACTAAGTAAATACAAATGTGTATTGATTTAGTTAGTGAAATTGAACATGTTTACAAGTTCAGTTCTCTGACTGTTAGACGACTCTCCCTGATCTTGTCACATACTGTTGTTCAGTAGACTGCACAGGGTTTGAGAATTCATGAAGTTGGTCCAAAGATGATTGAATATCTTGTGAGTCAGAAAAGGACGATGATTTGTCTGCTTCATCAGATAATTGACTTTCTCATGAGTCAACGAAAGACTAGCTGCGATTGCTCCACTTCGTATTCTTCCTTTCGACTGCGTCACTATTTAACTGTCGTTTGTTTGTCTGAAAGTTTTATGAGGAGTAGCCACCAGATAAGACCTCGGTGCTGCTTGCCTAACAACTGTCTCGTTCTTCTCCTTGTCTGTGATCCACACTCTATCTCCTGCCGTCAATGTCGGCAATTCTCGTACTCTATTGCATTCATCAAAATTCTCTTTCTCTTTTGAGTACTTTCTTTTTCGTAATGCTGTTAAATCCAGTATCAACGGTTTTCTTTGTTCCAGCGTTATAGGAAGTGTTGTTCATAACTTCGTACAAGTAAGAAGTTCTTTTGGACTATGGGCTCGTTTCCACTAGCGCCTAAACCGGCTTAACAAGTGGTTTAAGCTAAACAGATTTAAGGATTGACCTGTTTCCACCTGCGCTAAATCAGTTATATTCTAAACCTAAACCGATTTCTTAGATGACTCCTGACAGTGCCGTTTTGATGGATATTGACTATTTTGCTGGGATGAGATTGCCTTAAAAGATGTAAGGGTTGTTAACTATAGATGAAGGAAATGACGGAGATCGAGAGAGAGAGAGAGGAGGGAGGGAGGAGGGAGGAGGGAGGGAAGGAGGAGGGAGGGAGGGAGGGGGAGGGGGAGAGAGAGAGAGCGCGCGAGCAGTGTCCTTGGTCATTGTCATACTAGCAGACGCTAAAATCAGTGAGAACCGACAGTTACTCTGACTTGGCGACAGAGCAGCCCAATACTTCAAAATAAGGCATTCCTAGATGGATTGTTTTGCACATCTAGCACATCCTGGATGTGCAAGTTCCTAGTGGAAACAATCGCTTTTTTCAACTGGTTTAGTTTCTAAACACGGTTAAGCTAAACTAGTTTAAGTTGCAGCTAATGGAAACACAGCCTATATCCGTTACTGGGAGGAGTCGATCGATATGTCAATAAAGCCGTATAGAGATCTGTCTCTTTCGTAAACAAATCTTTGACTATTCCCGAGTGTCGTGTAGATTTCCCAGAATCTGTATGCAAAGCATATGGAGTAATCAATCTGTGTCCATGCAATAATAGCTTATCAATCTGTGTCCACGCAATAATAGATTTCGTTGCTGCAATACTTTGTCGCACAAAATTGCGGGCAATGACAGTGAGCCTGAAGACACAACTATTGGCAGATTGGATCGGATATGTAGGAGCAAGTCTAGTGGTATTTGCTATATAGAAAAAGGCAAAGATCTCGTGGCTATTCTTCGAACACTACAAGACAAAGTATGCATATCCGAAAGTGAGGTTGGTTGAGTGTGTTCCAAGTATCTCGGATAGATCTATGTCTCTTTGATCTGTCTCTTTCGATCTACAAGGCATGTTGCATGGGTCGAGGTTTTGTATACTTATATGTGAGGAAGTAGAAAAGCCATGGATGTGGGAGGCTATATACTTTATCTCGTAGTATCTATCAATACTACAAAGGCATGTAGCTATGGTGGATATAGCCTACTTCTAGATGGAAGGGTTCCTCTATTTGTGACATATCCATTGCATATAGCCAGTGCCTAGGAAGTAGAAGTAGGCTATATACATAGCTACATATTTTATATTTTGCAGTAGATGGATCCATTGAGATATGTCGTCCAATATCTTTGTAGCACGACAGTGTTGTATTGCAATATGGTATTGTGGTATCGTGTCCCGCCAATGTGCTAGACAAGTCTTCGAGTGGAGTTGCACTAGAGACTCCCAAGGAGATAGGATTGGTGTCCTTGTTGGTATGTCTTTGTTGGTATGTTTCTGCCTATCTTTGTCGGTGTGTTTTTGTTGTTGGTGCCTTGTAGTTGCCCATGCCGCTGTTTGGTTCCGTGACTCTCTCCTTGTAGTCTGTTTTTAGTCTTGTGGTGACCGTGCAGGCCTTGTAGTTGTCTGTGGCAATATTCTTGTTGTATGTGTTGTTGTCCTTGTAGCGTTGCCTTGTGGTTGCCTGTGTCACTGTCCTTGTTGTCGTGTCGTTGGCTTTTGTTGGTCTTGTTGTGTTCCGTGGTGCTGCCTTCTATTTGTCTGTGTTGTCTTTGTCTGGGCGATGAGGCCTCTGCTATGTTTGCAAAGACCCTTCGACCTATCCGAGATATTTGGAACCTATACTGTGCCGAACTTGCTTTCGGACAAATATCAGTTGTCTCATAGTGTTCGAAGAAGCTTCAAAGGCACTTTGTTTTCTTTGTAGAGTAGATGCCACTAGTCTTGCTCGTGCATATTCGATGCAATCTATCAATCACTGTGTCTGTGGACTCTTTGTATGTACAATCATTTTTGACAATCCCTTGTAGCTCTGTACTATCCACAGAATTCTTTTCCTATACAACGCCAAAGCATCTATTTTGTTTCTGGCTTGCACTTACGCGGGGGGATCTCTGCTTCTAGATTTCCATTGAGACGTCATATATGCAATCCTACTTTAGTAGAACAGTTCGGAGACCGTCTCTGTCTAGACCTAAGAGGGTATGGGGTGGTGGATAGTCATGTTTTTGTCTTGTTGGTACATGAACTCCCTTGTCTAGCATATCTTGCAGACTAGGCGTTGGACATCTGTATATACCAGCACGTCAGCCACTACTCGTGCAACTTCATCGTCGTCCACTGCGGCTTCTGCATTGGTCCCTACTGCGTCTGCATCAGCCACTACTTGTGCTGTTTCTCTATCGTCAACCAATGCTTGTTTTGCTTCTCCAGAAGTTTTGTTTTTTAAACAGGCTATGTATATGCCTACATATTTTTCTTTGCAGCGATGCACCAGTGCGAATTTCTGGATCTGTCTCTGCGTCTGTCTTCTTTGTATATATTTTCTCTCTCTTTGTTCTTGTGGGTAGGTGGTCCGTCTCTGTGAGTCCTTGGCAACACGACTATACTCAATATTGTGTAGGTACTTGCAAATAGTACTGGGAAAAGGGTGTGTGCTGTTGGGTGCTTGTATGTAAATATATGGATGTCTAGGTAGGTATATTGCGTAGTCTCTGGGTCTGTGTCTGCATCTGTATAGCTATATATTTGCTGTTTTTCATTTTTTTGTCTTTATGGCTCTGTTGATCTGTCTCAGTACCAGTACGAGATTTTCCATATGTGGGTATTGTCTGTGTGGATGGGGTGTAGGAGATTGTTTCGTGCCTATGGTGCTGAGCGGAGAAAGTAGTATGCTCTTGGTATTTCCAGTACTGTGGAATCAGATTCTAGCTCCATAGGGGTCTCCAGTAGGATTGGATCTTCTTCTACCTGGGTTTCTATGCGTCTATTGGATTTCGAAAACATAGTTGCAACAACCAAATTGTTTGCGTTTACGGTAGGCTTTGATATGATACTTGGTGTAAGATGGGGAGTCCATTGAGGTCGAAACAATACTCGATTCATGAATCTGGTAAAAGTAGCATCTCTTTGCCGTTGGTGTGTGCCCAGCCAATTTAGCATCTGGTGGAAGATGTATTCTTTCGCGGTTGGGCTCCACTGTTTCCTCATCATCCTATTCGGTTTCCTCGTCGTTCTCTGTAGAGGAGTCCTCTTGCTTGTCTGGTCGAGGACCCTCGGTTCCCTCGTCCTTGACATCCTTTTCTCTATCTGGAAGCCGCTCCTCGGGTTCTTTGGTCTCCCCTGGAGAGGGATCCTCTTGCCCTGTAGGTGGTCGAACCACTAGATGTGTGGGGCTAGTTCTAGTGTTTCAGAATTGAAATCACCTCTGCAGTCACAACCGAAAGTAGGCTGCTGACGCATAACCCTAGAACAGACTGAGGTCATACGGGTATCATTGGAAAGCTTTCCATTTGCTTTCTTCAATTACGCACACCTCTCATTTGTAGGTGCTTTACATCAGAGATAGGTCGAGTTATGTGGTAAAATTTAAGCGATAGAAAGTGGAGTCTTGTCAATCATGTACCATTCTAATTGCATACTTACTGTAATTAGATTGGTATGTTGTCCTAAATAGTAAATAAAAACAGCTTGAGAAGGTAATCTGCGTGCTAGGTACAGCCACTAAGACTCTCTATCGCTTTCTACAGCACCGTTGGCTTTGTTCTGCATAGTTTCCTGGCAAGGTATTGGAACAGCGGTAATGAGACACCTCTGCAACAATAGAGCATCCAGTACATTATAGGGTGTTAGGTATCCTACTCCACTCCCCAAAGCCAGAGGTAAATTTAAACTGGAACGGACTTTAGTATGACATGCATAGCCTGGTTCTTGAATTTGGTCTCACCAATGTGGAGGGTTTGCAATACAATAGGCTTCTCGAGCAGAGTTAGGTTGGCGTGTATTTGGTCTTTGGCAAACTTGTTGGAAGCATACAGCTTTCCTTTGATCTTGAAAGCAAATTTTTGGGTATAGCGATATGTATTTGTCATAGGCTTCTACGAGAAACTCAGTTTTGGAGGGCAGAGTCTCGAGTTTGGCGCAATCCTTGCTTGTTTTGGTGCAGACAGCAACCGCATTCTTGGCTTGGAGTCCTCTTCTTGGCTTTGTTGGGTAGTTGCCATCTCTGGGGTTTGTTGGTCGGTGTCGATTCCCTGTTGGCCTAGTACATGAATTGTAGCTAGACAATCTGGTTTCTTGGTATGGTTGTTTCCTACACCTCTGATATGACATCGAGTGGGTGCGAGGGCTTTTTGCAAAGCTTCTATTCCACCAGCGGATTCGATAGCATTTTCTAGGAACCCACCGAATACTGCTTTTTCTGTGCCTGTGCATTCATCTTTGTCGTCTATTGGGTATAGGAATAGAATGGTTTTGGGAAAATTTCAAAACATGGTTCTAGCGTAGTGTTTGCATGCATACTCTTCTTCGGCCAACTTGAGCGCTTTGGTGCAATGTTTTGGATGCGGGATCGGTACTCGTACCATTCGAGAAGTTGTTTCGTTTTCCAATTTGCACGCTTGCTCCACCGTGTCAGTGAGTTTTTGGAGTTGTGCTTTCTGTTCTGGATCTGGCCCTTGTACCACTGCTATAGGATTCCAAACTATGTCTTGGCCATCTTTCTGGAATATACGTAGTGGTTCTATGTCTATGCATAGTTGGTAGCTTGGCCGCAAAGCGAATAGACCTAATTTCCGTAGTCATCGACACACATTTCAAAATACTCTTTGCAAGCGTTCATTATCCCATATAGCCCGCTGGTGGCCCATACTACAAATCGGTTTTCTACATTGTTTCGTAGGACAACACGTACACCTTTTCTATAGAAGGGTGGTGCCTTGGACATCTTTAGCCCAAGATCTAGAATATCTCTGGCTTTGCTACAAGCGTCAATAGCTTTGTTGTAGTTATTGTAGAACGACCTATACTAGTTCTTGGACCTTTCTAGAATTCTCTTTTTGTTGGCCTTGTTCATCTACATATTTTTGCAACTTTTCCAATTCCTCTTTACGTTTATGGTGTTCTATGACAAGTTTTTGTTTTTGTAGATAGTGCTCTTGCAATTTTTGTATCTTCTGTCTCCATTCGGTCGATACCAAGGCATCTTTGACTTTTTGCAATCGTCTGTCAGTGTGTGTGTGGGATGTAGTCCGAGTATAGATTTGTTTGTTCCAATCGCATCACTCTTTTTCTTGCACCAAGTCCAAGAGACGTAAGGCGTTTCCAGCAGAAGTAGGCTTGGATCTAGCCCATTCGGATGGAGTTGTGGCTTTTTTCTTGCAGCAAGGATCATCTGGGCATTGGCTTCCTTGGTGTAGCAGTGAAGAGGCGCGATCTGGATGTTGTTTTTGTCGATGGCTAGGATGTCTATACGGAAAAGGGGACATTGACGAAATCCAAAGTCACTTGCTGCCCATTCTAGGGTGCGTTCCCACTTGTCATCGTCGACCATCTGTGTGGTCGGCACAACATGCACTCCTGCTACTCTACCTGTCTTGGTGTGTGTGTACCGAGCCACAAAGATTTGGCCTGTGGGGCGATTGGCTAGAACAAGACATCGATGTAGATCGGAAGCAAGGTTTTTCCATTGTTGGGAGGAAGGTTGTACCACAAAGAGTCCAGGGTTGTTCGACGACACCAATGCTAGTGTTTGTCCTACGAGTCGTTCTGCGGTTGTGTTGGAGAGCTTGCTGCCACAACAGGCATACAACGAGACCTCTATACGTGTGCAGTCTCGTGCTTGGACGTCAGGATGTAGAATGGTTTTGCGTAGATGTTCGATGGGGCAGTCCACAAATTCGCATAGTTTGTGCCCATGGGGACCTGGACTTCTCCCGCTTCAAATTGGGGAACAAATTTGTACAATTTGGTTCTCACCGTCTACTCATTGGGGTGAGTAGGGGTGGGATGTGTGTAGGGGTGGGATGTGTGTAGGGGTGGGATGTGTGTAGGGGTGGGATGTGTGTAGGGGTGGGATGTGTGTAGGGGTGGGATGTGTGTAGGGGTGGGATGGGTGTAGGGGTGGGATGGGTGTAGGGGTGGGATGGGTGTAGGGGTGGGATGGGTGTAGGGGTGGGATGGGTGTAGGGGTGGGATGGGTGTAGGGGTGGGATGGGTGTAGGGGTGGGATGGGTGTAGGGGTGGGATGGGTGTAGGGGTGGGATGGGTGTAGGGGTGGGATGGGTGTAGGGGTGGGATGGGTGTAGGGGTGGGATGGGTGTAGGGGTGGGATGGGTGTAGGGGTGGGATGGGTGTAGGGGTGGGATGGGTGTAGGGGTGGGATGGGTGTAGGGGTGGGATGGGTGTAGGGGTGGGATGGGTGTAGGGGTGGGATGGGTGTAGGGGTGGGATGGGTGTAGGGGTGGGATGGGTGTAGGGGTGGGATGGGTGTAGGGGTGGGATGGGTGTAGGGGTGGGATGGGTGTAGGGGTGGGATGGGTGTAGGGGTGGGATGGGTGTAGGGGTGGGATGGGTGTAGGGGTGGGATGGGTGTAGGGGTGGGATGGGTGTAGGGGTGGGATGGGTGTAGGGGTGGGATGGGTGTAGGGGTGGGATGGGTGTAGGGGTGGGATGGGTGTAGGGGTGGGATGGGTGTAGGGGTGGGATGGGTGTAGGGGTGGGATGGGTGTAGGGGTGGGATGGGTGTAGGGGTGGGATGGGTGTAGGGGTGGGATGGGTGTAGGGGTGGGATGGGTGTAGGGGTGGGATGGGTGTAGGGGTGGGATGGGTGTAGGGGTGGGATGGGTGTAGGGGTGGGATGGGTGTAGGGGTGGGATGGGTGTAGGGGTGGGATGGGTGTAGGGGTGGGATGGGTGTAGGGGTGGGATGGGTGTAGGGGTGGGATGGGTGTAGGGGTGGGATGGGTGTAGGGGTGGGATGGGTGTAGGGGTGGGATGGGTGTAGAGGTGGGTGTGTGTAGGGGTTGGATGTGTGTGTGTGTAGGTGTGAGGGTGTGGGTGTATGGGTGGGTGTGTGGGTGGGTGTACCAAAGTGCATATAAGCAGTCGTGGACCAACAGTGGTGCTGTCATCAGGGCGTGAGTGAGATTGTGAGTGGCACCTCTTACTCAATCAAAAGCTCATATTGCCTATGAAGGCATCGTGACATGGCGAGTGTAGACTGCCATTGCAAAGTCTATGCCATTACCAAGTCTTGTTGCTAAGCTTGTTTGGAACCGATCTACCTATATTAGGGGTTGCTATCCAGGCAAAACAGCAAGTACTGCGGCATACTTCAATGGCAGTCATGTAAATTTAGAGCGTACTTCTGGCAAGCCACTGCATCCTGATGTGTCTTATTGTGCATGTTGACGTCTTTGGTGTCCTTGGAGGTAGTTCACCTTGGATATATCCGAGTGTTCCCATAGGCCTTCTCTACGAGAAGGTGGTGTGCTTAGAGGTTTCTTGATAGCAGCAAATGTATCCTGTATAGACATTGCAATGTCTGGTTGCGTGGCTTGTTCTCCGCTATATATAGGTCTACATATTTTTCCGTTTCTGGGTTGGTTGGATAGCCATGGCAATGTCTGCGTGGCTTGATTTCCACTATATATAGGTCTACATATTTGTTTTGTTCTTGCCTGACTGGATAGACATTGTGTCTTGTAGTTTGCGTAGATCGTTCTCCGCTAAATATAGGTTTACATTTCTTCATTCTTGGCGGTGTAGGGTATGTCTGATGATGGGATCCATGGTGGTACTCGTCACACACACACACACACACACACACACACACACACACACACACACACACACACACACACACACACACACACACACACACACACACACACACACACACACACACACATGCAACTACATGCACATACACTCATAGCTCTGAAGCGAGTAGAACACAGCTTCATTTACTATTATTGCAGCTGAAATATAATGAGTCACTGAAACCTATATACAAACACATGCTGCATAGCTTCTTTCCATATTCTGCAAGTACACGTACTGCATACCTAATATCCACATCTTGAGATATGTGATCATCTGGGCATTGGCTTCGTTGGTGTAGCAGTGAAGAGGCGTAATCTGGATGTTGTTTTTGTCGATGGCTAGGATGTCTATACGGAAAAGGAGACATTGACGAAATCCAAAGTCAGGGCGTGTTCCCACTTCTTGTCATTGTCGACCATCTGTGTGGGCGGCACAACATGCACCCCTACTCTACCTGTCGTGGTGTGTGCGTACTGATCCACCAAGATTTGGCCTGTTGGGCGACTGGCTAGAACGAGACATCAATGTAGATGGGAATCAAAGTTTTTCCATTGTTGGGTGGGAGGTTGTACCACAAAGAGTTCAGGGTTGTTCGACGATACCAATGCTGGTGTTTGTCCTACGAGTCGTTCTGTGGTTGTGTTGGAAAGCTTGCTGCCACGACCGGCATACAACGAGACCTCTATACATGTGCAGTCTCGTGCTAGGACGTTTGGATGTAGAAAGGTTTTGTGTAGATGTTCGTTGGGGCAGTCCACATATTCGCATAGTTTTGTGCCCATGGGAGCCTGGACTTCTGTCGCTTCGAATTGGGAAACGAATTTGTTGCACAATTTGTTTCTCACTGTATACCGATTGGGGGTGTGGGGTAGTTAGGGGTGGTGTGTGTGTGAGTGTGTGTGTGTGTGTGTGTGTGTGTGTGTGTGGGTGGGTGGGTGGGTGGGTGTACCCAAGTGCATATAAGCAGTCGTGGACCAACAGTGGTGCTGTCATCAGGTCGTGAGTGAGATTGTGGGTGGCACCTCTTACTCAATCAAAAGCTCCTATTGCCTATGAAGGCATCGTGACATGGCGAGTGTAGACTGCCATTGCAAAGTCTATGCCATTGCCAAGTCTTGTTGCTAAGCTTGTTTGGAACCGATCTACCTACATTAGGGGTTGCTATCCAGGCACAACAGCAAGTACCGCAGCATACTTCAATGGCACTCATGCAAATTTAGAGCGTACTTCTGGCAAGCCACTGCATCCTGATGTGTCTTATTGTGCATGTTGACGTCCTTGGTGTCCTTGGAGTTAGTTCACCTTGGATATATCCGAGTCTTTCCATAGGCCTTCTTTACGAGAAGGTGGTGTGCTAGAGGTTTCTTGAAAGCAGCGAATGTATCCTGTATAGGCTTTGCAATGTCTGGTTGCGTGGCTTGTTCTCCGCTATATATAGGTCTACATATTTGTTTCAACAGTGTGTCTTGTAGTTTGGGTAGATTGTTCTCTGCTAAATATAGGTCTACATATTTCTTCATTCTTGGCGGTGTAGAGGTATGCCTGTCAATGGGATCCATGGTGGTACTCGTCACACACACACACACACACACACACACACACACACACACACACACACACACACACACACACACACACACACACACACACACACACACACACACACACACACGCAACTACATGCACATACACTTGCAGCTCTGAAGCGAGTAGAACACAGCTTTATTTGCTATTATTGTAGTTGAAATATGATGAGTCACTGAAACCTATATACAAACACATGCTGCATAGCAAGTACACGTACTGTATACCTAAGATCCACATGCTTGAAATAAGTTACTATACATGTATAGTCTAGTAGGATTTAGGAAATGTGTATTTCCGTTAGGCAATAGAATCTTTGTTTTAAGGGATCAAGTAGGTTGTGCTTTCACACTCCTAAAAACTTGGTTGGAGGAATTCAATAATGATGTCTGGGTTTGGGTAGTATCTAGATCTTATTTCTACTATACTTTTTATACAATCTCTACATCTAAAGTTTTTAAAAATTCTAGTACTCTCAACGACTGGCTAGGTTACCCAACAAAAAATTGTTAAACAGGTGGGTTGTACAGTGTCATGTGATCACGTGTTCTTATATTTTAGTGCAAATGGAAGACATGGAAAGTAAGATTAGTAGACTTCTGGAAGCAGATGCTGGTAATATTATATCTGTCGTGTGATATTGATTAATAAATGGAGGTTTGTGGTCTCAAATACAGCAATCAGTGAACCCCACCTTACTGAGAGTGACATTTCAAATGAGGATGCAATAACCAAATCTCATAGCATCGGTATCACAACTAGCAAACAAGTATCATTTGCTCCTGAAGTGGATGTTGACGATCACAGTCACACAGATGATACCATCAGGTCGGATGATGTAGAGTCTACTCTCAAAAATACTGCCAGGAGAGGCATACTAGCAGTGAGAGCAGCTGGTGGCTATGATGTTGTTGCAGCTGCTTTGGGCAATGAGATAACGGAGGTTCCAGGAGTGGTGGACTCTCTGGCAGATAGTGAGCCCACTGAATCGATGCTAGTGGAGGACGAAAGTGATGTTTGGGATGATTTGGATGATGCTGAACTTAACAAGGTTACAAAAAATTGTTGAGACTATTCTGTGCTAGCTGAGAAGTTGGTTGTCTAGTTCTTGCTGTCAGAAGAAGAAGTGACAGTCAAGACAAAACTGTGGATGGAAGAGAATAAGATATACTTGGAGCAGCAGCAAGGTAGTTAGCTATTCTCAACAAGTAGGGTTGATTCTATTGGAGTAGATTTCATATGTTTGTCTGTAGCTAAAAAAGAACAAGAGGAGCAGGAGAAACTTAAGAACAAGGACAAACCAGCTAAGAAAGTATGAACATTTAGTTAGTTGTGTCTGATACTCATTATAGGTTCTTTGTCAGACTCGGCGCCGGAAACCCAAAGTGGCAACACAGCCTTGTAAAACTGCCGGCGAGGCTATCGAAAGGATGCTCCAGGAGAAGAGAATATCGAGTAAAATAAATTATGAAGTACTTCGTGATCTCAATTCTTTAGCGCGGGCCTGCTCTGAGGTTTCCACGCATGAACTACCACTGTCTGAATCAGTTCAATTGTAAAATTTGCCTTTTCCTTCCGTTTTTGGTTGCGTAAAGTGGGTATATGTTTAGTGGAGATGAATGTGGAAACAGTTTGTTGAAGAGCCATTTACAGTTGCCTGAAAGTAGCCAGGTATATGCAGTTGTTCATTATAGCTAGTGTTAGTTAATCTGTTGTTTGGATGAAATATAATACTTGGTTACCAGGAACCTCCTGCAAAGAAGAAGACGTTGCGTGCTGATGGAACGGTTCAAAAGGCGCAAGGTGCAACAGTTGCAGACAGTGTTATAGTGATTGAGAGTGGCCCTGTGGAGTATGCCACTGAAGACATTGTTGATGAAGAGTATGACGATGAAGAAGCTGACGTGTCAACTGCCACTATAAATGATGTTAATCACCATCAGGGATACTATGAAGGTTTTCTTTTTTTTTGAAAACATGCTCATAAGAAATATGAAAGTGACTGTAATTGCAGATTTTGGTAATGCAGATTATGATGATTATGAAACAGTTGAAGATTGGAGTTAAGTTAAGCCAGATAGTAGTTATTTGTCACAGAAGATCAAGTATCAATATGTTGAAAACAATAATTATCTTGCGTGTCTTACGCACATAGACGTACCTATCTGCGCTCGAATTAGGCTGTTTAGAATTCCGTTCTCTAGAGTTTGGAGCGGTACTGTAGCATTGAGCATAACAGCTAGGTTATGCGGGCATTTGAAACGCCAGAGCATGGTCTAGCAGTGTGTTGCGCCTCCGGCACCTTCTACACGTATAGTTCATAACTTCTCCATGCAATATCGAGTTCGAACACTTCTGCTAAAGTTTCGGAAGAGCTGAAGGTGTCATGCAGTCAGTCAGAAGAGTTAGAAGACCTCCTAACACAGAAACAAGCTTAGAAATGTTCGAGCATGGGTAGGTACATCTGAAGCGTCTCTAGAGAGTACTTGTATGTGAAAGTTTCGACCCTATTTCTTCAAGCCAGTCAAGCACCAATAGAAGCTAGTGTAGAGTTCGCTATTTTGTTTTCTATTTTAGGGGAAATCCAACTTAACTTGTGCGAGTAGATCTTACAAAGACAAATCGATCGGTCTATGTTGCTCTGTTGTCTTTGCTTTCGTAAACTAGAACGAGCGAATTGTGTGCTGTGCATGCAACGCCCGCGCGCCCGCTCTTCGCTTCCTAGTCGACTGCGAACGAATCAACGCGTTTACGGAGGACTGATACGATACATTGAGAATGCCGAAAGTGAATGCGAAGATATTATGAAAATCTACCTTCTTGCCGTTAGTGCTTCCTCTCTAGAGTAATGGTGTCGGTAGATCGCGAGCTAGCTGTTTTTCAGTCAGACTTTCTACTCCTCATTACTACGGCCTAGTACGTAGAGAACGCGTATTTGTTTATCCTTGTTCTAAATCCGAAGAGAAACGTTCAGCGCACCGTCTAGCGCTTAGCGTGTGCTGCAAAGGACGTTCCTATTTTCACACTCGGTCAGCTCGCTTTCTTTTGTCGCTGATTGGTAGAAGATAAAAATTACAATCGGTTGTTTAAAAATAGGAACGTCCTCTATTGCACACGCCGCTGAACGTTTCTTTTCGGATATCAAAAGAACAAAGCTACGCAAATACTCAAGCAAACTCTAGGAAAGCCGTCTAGGGTAATGAGGAATTCTGCATGCATGCTCCTGGTAGCGGGTATCGCACTGTTTTGTCTAGTTGGTAGATTGTAATAGGTCTTAGTATCACCCTAACTTTTGTACGAGTTTCCCTCAACATAGCACTGCGACGAGGACGTACAACGTAGGAGTCATGGTCTGAACGACTACACTGTCTACCAGTATTCTTTCTTGCTAATGGCATCAAGACCAATGAGAAGGAGTGGCGAGCCGCAATTTTTCTATCTCTCATCGGCAGCTCGACGTACGAATTACTTCGTACATCACTGGCGTAGCGTCGGGGGGGGGGGGGGGGGAGGCTATAGCCCCCCAAACAGTTTGAATGTGTCACTCCGTTGAAAGCAGAACTAGCTAGGTGACAGTCCGCTTTATTAATCTCTGAATAGTACGTTGACGATCGACGACGTTCATTAATTGACTATATCTCTTTGACAATACACATCATCATTTCAGTGTGATAAAACCAGTGCCGAGAAGTCGTGGACACGTAAAGTGCTCATGATCTTCACTTATTTGAGGAGTCTACTACGTTATCCGGCAATGGCAGAATCAGATAAGACCGCATCAAAGGCATGCAGAAGCTTATCCATCAATTATTTTTCAAGTACGTCTAGCTAAGGTCGACAACCCGATTGATTGGAGAATGGAATCTCTTGCGGCTCCGCTATTGCTAAAATTGGTCAACGCTGTTTGCACTGCATTGGTCTTCTAGATTCTATTGTCATCGAGATGCCATTTAACTTGACGACGCAGCGAGCCATGAAAACCTTTTTCGCAAGGACTGTAACAGTGTTTCCACTTCTTTAGACGCACACTGACGGCACTCTGTCCCGCAGTTTATTCGTAACCTGAAATTGATACTAATTTACTTAGATGTCTACAAACTGCGAGCTAAAAATTTAGAAAATTAGAAAATGAGCGTGGCTTTTGCATGTGAGAAATGGGAGCGGTTTGCGGTCTAATTTATTAGCTTCCCAAACTTGAGAACCACGCTACGCTGGTGCACTGGTGCATACGCAAGTTCTCGCGACACTTGAATTGGAGGATCTTCTTGCTGCCTAAAAAAGCACACTTTTCTTCGCCAAAACTGCTTGTCATTGCGGAGCGTTATAGTTGAGTTTTATCAATGCAGTCAGCGTGAGGGAGAGAACGTTGTAGAGTTTTTGGCGGTGTTACTGAAGTTGTCGCCACACTGTGAGATCGGCGCCTTTTTAGATGACGCGCTGCGCGACCTCTTCGTTTGCGGTCTACGTGACAGCAACAGTCGAAGAAGCTCCTCACGGAAGACCAACTCACGTTGACAAGAGCGAGTGCCATCGCCCAGAGTATGGAAGCGGCGACACGCCAATCTACCCAGATGCGCGATGTTTTGACTGAAAAGGGGTGGGGAAACTCACAATGGGGCAAAGCTACTCACACGTTTTGGCACGCGGAATTGGAAGCAAGTCCGCCCGCAATGGAATGAACGGCAAACGTAATGCAGGTGGCAGTGCAGGCAAGAGCGACCCATGTTACCGCTGCATTAAGAGTGGTCATCTTCCACAAGATTGCAAGTGGAAGGACGCTTCATGCCACAAATGCCACAAATATATATTTTAGTCCAGCTTGGCGCGCACCGCAAAAACCAAACGTGACCAAGTACGTGGAATCCAGTAACGCCCACAGTGATACTGGCAAGGAAGATCTTCAGCTTTTTACAATTCGCCGAGATAGTAGAGATGGATGACTAATGATGTCAGCACAATTGCAGGTGTGGATATTGAAATGGAATAGATACAGGTGCTGCGGTATCTCTTATCTCTGAGACCGCCTGGAAGGAGCGTCTCCCCCATGTCAAATTGGAGCCTTCAAAGCAGCATCTCTCTACTTATGCAGGAGAGCGTATTAGAGTCATGGGTGAAGCCACAGTACCACTCCGTTGCAATGGCCAGACCGCTCAAGTTTCACAATCGGGACACCAAATAACCTCACCGGGTTTGCGGCAGATGCCAATGCCGTACCAATCGTCTGCTTTGCAAGTGCACAACATCTTAATATCATATAGAATTCATTTCCCTAATAGGGCGCAACATTTTTTATCTTTTGCATATGGAGAATCTCAAACATCTGTTGCGTTTGCACGAGGAGGGGCTCCTCAGTTCGGTGGCTCTTGAAAAGCCATTGAACGTCTTGAACCCACCAATCAAAGAGCTCAGCCGTCTCTTATAACTACACACCCTAGGGTCTATCGGGAACAAGGCGCTCGTCTCGGCGTTGTGTGTTCTGACACTTCCCTGCGAGGACATGGCCGAAGAGGAGACCGTGAAGGACGAACCATAGGATGAGCCTTGGTGCAAGCCATTGCCCATATTTCCGAAACCAAGACATAAAAGAAATTATCCGCTATGTAGAGGTTGTGGTAGAGCTGATGGTAACGGTAGGTCTTTTTTTAGATAGAGATGACCATCGACGACATAAGCGTACAATGTCTTCGTAGCCTTTATCCCTCGCACATGCTATGGCCCATTCAAGGTCTGAGGCATCCCATTCAAGGCATAGAATTACGATGTAGCCTTTCCAGCGGCCTGCGCCATGGTAGCGTCAATATCGACAGCGCCCAATTTACGACACAGCCGCACGATGGATTCGTGGCCCTTGTCTGCGGCACATATCATAGCGTTGTCAACGCCTGTGGCACCCGATTCGTGACATAAAACGCACGAAATTCTCGTTACCCCCACCTCCTCTGCGGCCCAGGCCATAGCCTCATCGAAGTCGGTGCCCCCCCCCCCAATCACGACACAGACGCGCTATAGATTCGTGACTGCCGCTTGCGGCCCATCTCATAGACATGTCGAAGTTGGTGGCGCTCCATTGATGACAGAGTCGCACGATGTGTTCGTGCCCGCTGTTTGTGGCCCAAGCCATGGGCAGATCGAACTCGGTGACACCCCAATCGCGACACAGACGCATGACGTTCTCGAAACCACCACTTGCGGCCCAGAGGATTGCTCGGTTGAGATCGGTGGCTCCCAGTTCGTGGCATAGGCGCACGACGTGTTCATGACCACCTTCTGTGACCCAGTCCATGACTTCGTCAGGATCGAACATGTCTTTCTAGTTGTAACACAATCGCCCGACGTGCTCGTGGCCTCGTGCTGATGTTGAAATAGTAGTAGTAGTAGCAGCAGCGGCGGCGGCGGCGGCGGCGGCGGCGGCGGCGGGCAGCAGCGCTGCTGCTGCTACTAAACACTATGACATAAACCGCAACATTAACAGAAATCTGAGCACATAACAAAAGTTTTTGCTAATTTAACTACTTACTACATAACAATAACTAACAGTTAATTACTAAACAATAAAATTAAAAACATTGTCTACTCAGTGAGGTGAGCCTCACTGGTTATCAGTCTGACAGTGCCTACGTCAATGGGATGGTAAGTACAAGATCTTGTGCCGCGAATGCACATAATTGCTAATCGGAGCAATGCAAAGCTAATGCGACATTGGATCAGCTGCATCACTGTACTATAATGTTCATTCGTCATTGTCGTTAGTAGACTGGCAATTCTTTTATAGAATGTGTTGCTTCAGGACCTGTACCACCTGTAGATGTGACGACGAGTGGGGTGAAGGAACCATGCTCAACTTCTCGTACTCTTTGACCATATTCCCGCTTTTTTCACTTTCATGTATTTCATAGCTGATGTAAGAGAAGAGTGGTGGCGATAGGACTTGGCGTTCGGATAAAATACCCGGATATCGAAAAATGCTCTCTCCTCGCCTCCACACTCCTCTTGCAGAGATGTCTGCTCTAGCATAGTCACTGGTGTTAGCGGTGTGTTGATCAAAATGTTCTCCATCCAGTGGTCGAAGTAGTGGTTCAACTGCCACATCATGACATACTTCTTTCAGAAGATCAGCAGCTAGGTTGCGGATTTCATTGTGCCTGAGTATAGGAAAGCCTCCTTTTTTGCAAATCATGGCATGATCAATGGTGAAATCAAGACCACATTCACATCTCAAAGGCATATCAGTTAAAGGCCGACTGTATCTCAGGCATATAATGCATCTCGAAAATCATTCTTTGATAAATGAAATCCGTGTTCTTCAATGGGATGCACAGTCAACCAGCTCGATGCTCCTTTTTCTGAAGCTAGTTCAATACATCTCTTTATTGGTGTTGATCCACTTGTTTGTGACGTTTACATCATTTCTTTCTGAGTAGCTTCTTTCTTTTTTCATTTCAGCCTTTCTTCGTTTTGTCTCGATAGTAGATAAATCGTAGTTTTGCTCTTGTGCAATGATGAGTGCGGCTAGTGAAGCTGTGATATGTTTGGAAGCTTCAAAATGAAAATTGGCAATGCTTGAAGGATTGGGAATGTTCAATCCTCCAACATTACAAGGCAAAGAGAGCAGGTTTCTCATATCTGCACCACAGGCAGTTTGATCTGTTAGGGATGGCAGAAATCGCTGGCAAATGGCCTCTTCTAGAGGCTCCAACATATCAGAAATGTTTGGAACAGTTCTCATGATATATGACCATCTATGCACTAAACCTTGGGTGGAAGCAGAATATGCTGCATGAGGATGTGTGATGGCGATATCAGACAGTTTGTCAATTTGTGAAACCCATTCCTTAACTTTGCTGTAGTAGTAGTAGTAGTAGTAGTAGTAGTAGTAGTAGTAGTAGTAGTAGTATACAACACTATAAGTGACAGATATACGCACGCAGCAAAACAAACAATTAAAAGTCAGTTACTACTTTACGTCATTACATTGTATGCTTAACTATTATCACAAGCTATAGTCACCACCTACTCATCTAGGTGGGCCTCGCTTTCAATGAGTCCCAGCAGGTCCACTTTGATAGGTCTATACGTAGAGGATCTTGTTCCACGGATACACAGTATACTCGAGCGAAGTAGGGCAAAACTCAATCTACAGCGAATTAATTGCATAATTCTACTGTACTGCTCTCCTGACTTGGCTGCATGCAGACTTGCCACTCGCTTATAGAAGGTTGTTGCCTCTGGGCCTGTGCTTCCGTATGACGTAAACACTAATGGAGTGAAAGACCCATGCTCAACTTCCCGAATTCTCTCACCGTAAGCGCGTTTCTTCTCATTCTCGTGACTCACATAGGCGGATTTGAGTGAAGAGTGTTTGCGGTTGGAAGCAGCGTTTGGGTAGAAAACCCTCACATCAAAAAATGCCCGTTCTCCATGCCTCCACACTCCTCTAGCAGAAATGTCGACCCTAGCGTTATCATCTGTGATGGCAGTGCGATGCGCAAACTGTTCTCCATCCAAGGGACGAAGTACAGGTTCGATTGTAACATCTGTAGAAACCTCCCTTAGAAGATCAGCTGTGATGTTCCGGATCTCGTTGTGCCTTAGCGTGGGAAAGCCGCCTTTCTGGCATATCATGACATGGTCGACGTTAAAACTG
This sequence comes from Corticium candelabrum, assembly GCF_963422355.1. Lineage (NCBI taxonomy): Eukaryota > Metazoa > Porifera > Homoscleromorpha > Homosclerophorida > Plakinidae > Corticium > Corticium candelabrum. The sequence continues at coordinate 6,891,979 of NC_085099.1, forward strand.
AGGCCGCATTCACATTTCGAGGGCAAATCTGATAAAGGCCAGCCATATCTTAAGCACAGAGCATCACGAAAATCGTTCTTGGCAAGATGGAAACCATGCTCTTCAATAGGCTGCACGGTAAGCCAGCTCGATACTCCCTTTTCGGATAGGACTTCCAAGCTCCCTTTTATTTGCGGTGATGCATTTGTTTGCAACTTCTCCAAGGTCTCATTGTGGAAAGCTTGTGTCTTGGCCTTGATCTCAGATTTTCTTCTTTTTGTTTCCAATGGAGACACTGTGATGGCGTTCTCTTGTTCGACAATAAGAGCAGCCAAAGGCGCAGTGATGTGCTCGGAAGCTGCAAATAGTGATTCAGCAGTCTTCGACGGATCAGAAATGTTCAACCCACCGAGATTGCAAGGTAATGACAAGAGGTCTCTCATGTCTGCACAGCACACTGGTTGACCAGTCAGTCTAGGCAAAAATCGTTGGTGGATGACTTCTTCTAACGGCTTGAGCATTTCAGATATAGATGGAACAGTTCTCAAGAGATAGGACCAGCGATGGGCCAAACCTTGAGTAAAAGCTGAGTATGCGACATGAGGATGAGTTACAGCAATGGTTGATAGTTTTTCCACTTGACGAACCCACTCATTGACTTTACTGTCAACGTATTCACGAACAAACGAAGGGTGCCCTAAAGCAGCACCTAGATGTCGTTTACCTGATGTTGTGATTTGTACTGCCGTATCAGCAAATGCAGAGCGGGCATCTTCCAATTTGTTCTGCTTTACTATCAACCAAGTTTTAACAGCGTTTGCGTGATATCCGAACTTGGGGCCGACTTTGACAATGTCATTCCACCACTGCCTCACACCTCTAATGCACCCTGCACCTGTTGCATCATCAGCATACCAGACTTGCTTGGTTTCACATTGAAGTTGAGTGATGAGCGGCAGGATGCCAATCGCGTACATGGACATCGCCAGCGGATCACCCTGTGTTGTTCCTTCAGCTGATCTGATTATCTCGCCTCCCACAACGAACATCAAAACCTCGTCCCTGTATGTAGTAGTAGTAGTAGTAGTAGTAGTAGTAGTAGTACCTTAATCCTCTGGAGGAGGCGTTACGATCCAAACTGATTCCCGCCATAACCAATAGAAGTACTCCAGGAGACAAGATGAGAAGGCTTTTTGCATTACCACCTCGACTAGGCGGCCTTGGAATTGTAGATCCACGTTCGTTGACTTGTGAGCTGGAATACTCAAAGTTAATTTGTGCGCCACTGGTCAACCGAATTGTGCAACAAGAAACAAACCTGGATAACGTTCCTACCAAGCAGAATTCTATGAAAGCTAGCATTCGCCAGCAAAAACATCTAGCACAAAAGTCTCATTCTGAAATCACTGTCAATGATCTATCTGTGGAATTGAAACGTTTAGTTGAATTGGCCTGTGAGAAGGGTGCCTCCTGCTGGCTGACCGCAATCCCACTAGAGCAACACGGATTCACTTTGCACAAATCTGCGTTTCGGGATGCCCTGTGCCTCAGATACGGTTGGCACCCGTCCAACCTCCCAGACATATGTCCATGTGGATCTAAATTCTCAGTAGATCACTCTCTGTCATGTCCAACAGGAGGATACCCCAGCATCCGCCATAACGAGGTCCGCGATTTATTTACCAACTTGTTGACAGAGGTTTGCCACGATGTACACAAAGAGCCCGTTCTGCAACCTCTCAACGGCGAGGTGTTTCAAAAACGCTGTACTACCTCTGACGAAAATGCCAGACTTGATATTGCTGTCAGTGGATTTTGGGGTGGGCACTTCCAACGAACTTTCTTTGACGTCAGGGTCTTCAACCCTAATGCCTCATCCTACAAATCAGTGCAGATCCCGTCATTATATAAACGGCAGGAACAAGAGAAGAAAAGGCGATACGAGGAACGAATTAATAACGTGGAGCTTTCATCGTTCACGCCAATCATTTTAGCATGCACTGGAGGATGCAGTAAACTGACGTCTATTTTCTTGAAAAGACTAGCCTCACTTTTATCGGAAAAGCACCACACCGAGTACAGCACAACTATCAACTGGCTGAGATGTCGACTGTCATTTGCACTCCTTCGGGCCTGTGTGATGTGTTTGCGAGGATGCAGGTCCAAGCTTCACAGAACCTCAAGGGACTTCAACATTCTGCTGGAAGCAGCAGAAAGTAGATTATAGAAGACTGTTTATCTCAAAGTTGTTACAACCTAGAAACTTGTTGCTATAGAGGAAGCTTTTACATACAGTAGTAGTATTTTGAAAAAAGTAGTAGAGATTTTATTATTATTAGTAGTAGTAGTAGTAGTAGTTTATTCAAGTAGTAGTAGTAGTAGTGTGTTAGCAGATGCCGTTTGATTGTTCAAATACACCAGTTCTCTCAGTAGTAGTAGTAGTAGTAGTAGTAGTAGTTTGATGTCCGGGTGTTTAACCCCAATGCCACCTCGTACACATGTTTTGAAGTTGCATCATGCTATAGAAAACAGGAACAAGAGAAGAAAAGGAAATATGAAGAAAGACTGAGAAAAGTAGAAAATGCTTCCTTTACACCTATTATCCTTTCTTGCACTGGTGGCATGAGCAAGCTTACAACGTCATTTACCAAAAAGCTGGCCTCAATGATATCTGAGAAAAAGGACACTCCATACGGTAGCGTGATCAACTGGCTAAGATGTCGACTCGGGTTCGCACTCCTAAGAGCTTCCATAATGTGCATCAGGGGCAGCAGGTGCAAACGCTACGTCAGGCCGGAAAACAATATTCTCCTGGCTACGTCTGAGGGGCACCTGGCCTCCTCAGCTTAGTGACTTTACTGTACATGACATAGTAGTAGTAAAAGTTGTACTATTGTATATGACAGTAATTGTTTAGTAGTAGTAATAGTTTATTGCCATTCGCTGTAGGTTGCCGTTTGTGTATACGTAGTCTGCTATTGTTTCAAATACACCATATCTTCTCAGTAGTAGTAGTAGTAGTAGTAGTAGTATATTTCAAAAAGCCAAAACACCAAATATTAGCAGCTGACAGATAGCACCCACGCAGCAAAACAAACAACTAAAGATGGTTACCACTAAGAGACAGTTACTACCTTACGTTATTATGCCTAAACTATCAAGATAAGCTATAGTCAACATCTACTCATCAGTAGTAGTAGTAGTAGTAGTAGTAGTAGCACGGCGCCTTTAGTCAAGAAGATTCTTCAACAAGACTTTGCTCTTGAAGATACCTCTCATCTCCAAGAAAAACTCAAATTAACCACGCGACAACACAAACAACAGCAACTGATGTCATCTGCTGCCACTGTTGAAAATCAACTTCCTCAGCACTTAAAGCGAGCGATTTTACTCTCAAAAGAAAAGGGAGCTTCCTCTTGGTTGACAGTCATCCCGGTTGAAGAGCATGGCTACTACTTGCACAAATCGGCATTTCGTGACTCCATTTGCCTACGCTATGGCTGGAAACCTGCATACCTTCCTGACAAGTGCCCTTGTGGCGGCAGCTTCAACGTGGATCATGCATTAACTTGCCCCACAGGCGGGTTTCCGTCATTGAGACATAACGAAATACGTGACATTGTTGGAGGTCTTCTTGGAAAAGTTTGTAATGACGTTAAACTTGAACCGGTTTTGCAATCCCTGAATGGTGAAAGCTTTGTTGGACGAAGTACCACAACAGACAATGAAGCTCGACTAGACATACGAGCAAATGGCTTTTGGGGCAAAACTTTTCAAACTACCTTTTTTGATGTACGTATTTTCAATGCAAATGCTCCATCCTACAGGGACATTGCTATTAATTCTTGTTATAAACGCCAAGAACAAGAAAAGAAGAGAAAGTACGACCACAGGATACAACAAGTGGAACTTTCGTCTTTTACACCTATTGTCTATTCTTGCACTGGCGGTTGCAGTTCTCTTACCAATACTTTTGTCAAGAGACTTGCTTCCTTGCTGGCAAATAAAACAGGCACCACATACAATCTTACCATCAACTGGTTACGTTGCCGAATTGGGTTCGCTCTACTACGATCTTCAATCATGTGCCTACGAGGTTCTCGATCCAAGCCACCTTGTCATGAACTTGGTCAAGACTTGAACATTAGCTTGGCTACTGCTGAAAACGGCATGGTCAGTTAAAAGTTCTTCCAGAGTAGTACTTTCTGTTTTAAATTAGTATAGTAACTGCTACATTAGTTAGATAATTGACATATGTACGTTGTACAATTTGTTCAAATACAACACGGTTCCAAGTAGTAGTAGTAGTAGTAGTAGTAGTCCCGGATGTGGTATCACGGTGGGAGAATTTGAATTCTGTGCAAGGGATTCGAGTTCTAGATAACCTCCACGCATTACAGGAAACTACATTGTGTTTGTGCAACTCTTTCAACAACAGTGTATGCTGACTGTAACCTGTTTCAACGGAGTTACTACATCAACGGTCAACGGTCTCCTGTCAACTGCGTGAAGTCAGTCGGAGTGTAATCTGAATTATCTTTCTTGTATTGTTGGCGTCCCATATTCCTCCAATCATGAAGAAATGCTGTTTATGCAACAATACAGGTAGTTGTAGGAACTGTCGTTGTGTCAAAGTAGGGAAGCGATGCAGCAACTGCAATCCACTCAACCACAACCGTTGTGTAAATTGGAAAGTGCGTGGGACTGAGAAAACAGAGCCTAGAGAAAGCTGTAAAAATGAGCATGTGAAACCATTTCATCTCATTCCTGGATCTGTCTCTGTGCAAACCAAATCAACAGTGTCTACTACGTCTCAGGCAGAGAATCCTCATAATTCAGCTGGTAATAAGGCGCCTACTATTATGGATTCTCCAATTAACCGCAACTTGGACAATCCACTCTCTTACGCTTCAGTTGCTGCCAGCTCAAGGCACGTCAATGATTCTGAAATCTTGCACTTTGATAGCTATGATTTGTCTCAACCATCGTTTATGCATTCCACTCTACCACAGAAAATGAAATTAACATCCAATGACACTTCAAGCTTGCATGAAACGACCAACCATGATCACTGCCCAACAACCTCCTCTGATATGTCATCGATGGGAGTAGAGTTGGGTCAATTTCCATGTTACAATCCGGTCTCGCCTCCTAATTTTACCTGGGGATCACTTTCTGGTACTGAATTCCAACTACAGGTGAATCATGCCTATTCTGAAGTCGTTCACTGGAAGCAAAATTTATTTCGTGTTCCTTCTGGAACAGCTGGCAACAAGTTTGTTTCAGAGCTTACCAGACTATTTCAAGCATTTGCAGATTCTTCCTCTCTTGAAAGCATTGCCCTCACAGCTTCAATGCTAATGCCACAGCTTCTTCTTCAGCGACCATACAAACACGCAAACAAAGAAGCAATACAGTCTTGTTTGTCTCGACGTTTAAACGCTTGGTTTGATGGCAACATTTCTGATCTTTTGAGAGAAGGAAACACCATTCAGAAACAACTTACTAGCCATACGCAGAGATTCAAGCATATTGCAGGCCATTCAGGTGCAGACACCGAAAAGGTATCTGCGCTTAAGTTTGCCAATCTAGTAAAAAACGGGAATATCAAAGCAGCTGATCGTCTGATAAACAAACAAGGAGCTTCGGGTGTCCTATCACTCACTAAAAGTAGATCAGACAATGATCCGACAACGGTTAGAGATGTCCTAAAAGAGAAACATCCACAGGCGTCTCCATTACATCAAGAGGCGTTATTGGATTCCGCTGACCAAATCCCAGTCCCTCACTCTATTCTGTTTGATCAATTAGATGGCAGTCTCATTAGATCCATGGCTCTGAAATCATCTGGGGCGGCAGGTCCTTCCGGATTAGATGCGAGTAACTGGAAACGTCTTTGCACCAGTTTCAAAAGTTACTCCAATGAGTTGTGTACTGCCCTTGCAGCTGTTGCCAAACGTTTGTCAACAACGTTTGTGGATCCAAATGCTATCACAGCTTTAGTAGCTTGCCGATTGATACCACTTGACAAAAATCCTGGCATTCGTCCAATTGGAATATGTGAAGTGATACGGCGAATACTGGGAAAAGCTATCCTCAAAATCGTTCGATCTAATGTACTAGCTGTCACTGGAGCTTTGCAGCTTTGCGCGGGGCAGAGTTCAGGCTGTGAAGCAGCTGTACATGCAATGCAATCCATCTACCACGACTCTGACACAGAGGCAATCTTGCTTGTGGACGCAACAAATGCTTTCAATTGTCTTAACAGACAGGTTGCCTTGAAGAACATTTCAATCAACTGTCCTTCTATTTTTCCCATCCTTGTCAACACTTACAGGAAACCTTCTTGTCTCTTTGTTGGCGGGGAAATGCTCTGGTCTCAAGAAGGTACCACGCAAGGAGACCCCTTGGCGATGGTAATGTACGCCCTTGCTACCGTGCCTTTAATTACTAAACTAAAACTTTCAGAAAATCGACAGGTATGGTATGCTGATGATGCCGCTGCTGGAGGAAAATTAGAAAAAGTGAGAGATTGGTGGCACTTGCTGTGTGACAAAGGCCCCAAATACGGTTACTTCCCAAATGGAAAGAAATCTTGGCTGATCGTGAAACCTGATGCAATTGACAAAGCAAGGCAGCTCTTTAACAACACTTCCGTGAACATCACTTCAGAAGGTCACAAATACCTAGGTTCCGCTATTGGTACAGAAACTTTCCGCAAAACTTTCCTACAGCAAAAGATTATTGAATGGACAAACGAAATCGCTGATTTGGCTCGCATAGCTCGCTCACAACCCCACGCCGCATATGCTGCATTTACCCACGGCATTGTGGGTCGCTGGACGTATGCACTGAGAACCAACCGTGATGATGGCACACTTTTGTGTTCACTAGAATCTGCCATTCAAGAAAACCTTATTCCTGCTCTTCTCAATCGAGCACAACTCAATCCAACTGAAAGACAACTTATCGCTTTGCCAGCTCGATTCGGTGGTCTAGGTATTATCAATCCTGAGAATTTAGCATATGAATATTCCCATTCACAAACCATCACGGCGCCTTTAGTCAAGAAGATTCTTCAACAAGACTTTGCTCTTGAAGATACCTCTCATCTCCAAGAAAAACTCAAATTAACCACGCGACAACACAAACAACAGCAACTGATGTCATCTGCTGCCACTGTTGAAAATCAACTTCCTCAGCACTTAAAGCGAGCGATTTTACTCTCAAAAGAAAAGGGAGCTTCCTCTTGGTTGACAGTCATCCCGGTTGAAGAGCATGGCTACTACTTGCACAAATCGGCATTTCGTGACTCCATTTGCCTACGCTATGGCTGGAAACCTGCATACCTTCCTGACAAGTGCCCTTGTGGCGGCAGCTTCAACGTGGATCATGCATTAACTTGCCCCACAGGCGGGTTTCCGTCATTGAGACATAACGAAATACGTGACATTGTTGGAGGTCTTCTTGGAAAAGTTTGTAATGACGTTAAACTTGAACCGGTTTTGCAATCCCTGAATGGTGAAAGCTTTGTTGGACGAAGTACCACAACAGACAATGAAGCTCGACTAGACATACGAGCAAATGGCTTTTGGGGCAAAACTTTTCAAACTACCTTTTTTGATGTACGTATTTTCAATGCAAATGCTCCATCCTACAGGGACATTGCTATTAATTCTTGTTATAAACGCCAAGAACAAGAAAAGAAGAGAAAGTACGAGCACAGGATACAACAAGTGGAACTTTCGTCTTTTACACCTATTGTCTATTCTTGCACTGGCGGTTGCAGTTCTCTTACCAATACTTTTGTCAAGAGACTTGCTTCCTTGCTGGCAAATAAAACAGGCACCACATACAATCTTACCATCAACTGGTTACGTTGCCGAATTGGGTTCGCTCTACTACGATCTTCAATCATGTGCCTACGAGGTTCTCGATCCAAGCCACCTTGTCATGAACTTGGTCAAGACTTGAACATTAGCTTGGCTACTGCTGAAAGCGGCATGGTCAGTTAAAAGTTCTTCCAGAGTAGTACTTTCTGTTTTAAATTAGTATAGTAACTGCTACATTAGTTAGATAATTGACATATGTACGTTGTACAATTTGTTCAAATACAACACGGTTCCAAGTAGTAGTAGTAGTAGTAGTAGTAGTAGTAGTAGTAGCAGTAGCAGTAGCAGTAGCAGTAGCAGTAGCAGTAGCAGTAGCAGTGGCAGTAGTTGCTTTAGCGAATATTTCTGTTAACTGTCCTGCCATGTTACCGTTGCTCGCCAACACATACCGTCAACCATCTTTCCTATTTGTTGGAGGTGAAGTTCTAATATCTAAAGAAGGCACGACTCAAGGTGATCCATTAGCTATGCCAATGTATGCCCTTGCAACAGTTCCTCTTTTGACAAATGTTAGCACAAAAGAGACAACACAAGTTTGGTATGCTGACGACGCTGCAGCAGGTGGGAAACTTAACTTTTTAAGACAATGGTGGAATAAACTCAACACATTTGGCTCTTCCTTTGGCTACCTGCCTAATGCAAAGAAGTCATGGCTGATATTTAAAGAAGGAAACATTGATGCAGCAAGAGCTCACTTTGAAAACACAAATATCAACATCGCTAAGGAAGGTAGGAAATACCAAGGAGCTGCTCTAGGAACAAAGAAATTCTGTGACAATTTTCTCAAGAGCAAAGTTGAAAACTGGACTAAGGAAATTGAACATCTCTCTGTCATCGCCAAGACACAGCCACATGCAGCTTACTCAGCTTTCACTCATGGAGTAAGCAGTAAATGGACCTATATGACCAGGACCAACAGCAACTTAGCCCAATTTCTGCAACCACTGACTAAAGCAATCGACTCAGACCTAATTCCTGCATTAACAGGTCAATCCGCACCTGGGGAAACGACGAGAAAAGTATTTGCTCTTCCAACTCGACGAGGTGGACTTGGAATCATTGATCCTTTGTCCCTACACAGAGAGTTTGCTTACTCCTTGAAAGTTACTTACTCCTTGAAAGTTACAGAGCCTCTTACCAAGCTCATTCTTCAGCAGCAAAATCAAATGACTGAGGAGGTTTCACAACAACAAAGCGTATTGAAAGCCTCAGTCAAACGTCAGAAAAATCTTGTCATCAATGTCACTGATGAGGAAATTTCTGCCAACCTCAATACAAATCTTAAACATGCTGTTGATTTAGTCAAAGAGAAAGGTGCTTCTGTGTGGCTGACAGCTCTACCTATAGAAGAGCATAGTTTTCTTCTGACAAAATCTGAGTTTCACGATGCACTATGTCTACGTTATGGCTGGCGACCAGCATTTCTACCTGATTTCTGCGCTTGTGGAGACCATTTCTCAGTTGATCACTCACTCTCATGTCCTACCGGTGGATTTCCAACAGTGAGGTACAATGAGACCCGAGACATTGTGGCTATAACCTATTGGATGATGTCTGTCATGATGTCCAGAAAGAACCAATTTTACAAAAACTGACTGGAGAGATACTGCCTCAGAAGAGTAACAGCACTGATGATGAAGCCAGGCTGGACATCTCCGCGTGCCGTTTCTGGGGTGGTAGATTTCAGAAAACGTACTTTGATGTCAGAATCTTTAATCCTCATGCTCAGTCATATAGATCATCAGCAGTATCATTTCTGTACAGGAAACAAGAGCAAGAAAAGAAACGTAAATACGAGGCTCGAATCAGAAGAGTCGAACAAACTTCTTTCACACCACTGATATTCTCTTGCACAGGAGGAGCATAGATACGGTTTGATGGTCACATAATGACATGCAGATGATCTAGGTAGTTGTAGCTAATTGCCTATTTTGTTTCCCGGAAGTCTCGAGCCGGATGCCTCAGTCGTTGAGAAATCGTGAAAGAGCAGGTATGTTTCGTAGCTCTGAGAGCCTGTACATGTAGAAAGTTTATAGAAATAGTCTAGACGTCTCTAACTATAGGTTATTAATTATAGCTAATTCACGAAGTTGTCTTCATTTAGAATCACATAACTTGCAATTGCACCAGACTGTCAGTATGGTTTTCGAAAACAGAGGTCAACAGAAGATGCCACAATGTTACTAGCTGACAATATTCTAACTGCCAAAGATTCAGGACTTTGCTCAGGAGCTGTTTTTCTTGACCTAAGCAAGGCTTTCGATACCGTACATCACTGCCGAATGCTAAAGAAACTGGAAGCTGCGGGTGTTGAACAAAAATCTCTGTTATGGTTTTGCAGTTATCTCAGTAACCGCTCCCAGGTTGTTCGTAAAGGTAATGAATATTCAACACCAGTACGCTGCCTTCGTGGAGTACCTCAAGGATCAAGGCTTGGTCCACTCCTGTTTATTCTGTATACTAGTGATGTGATCAACGCAGTATCTCATTGTCGTTTACTACTTTACGCTGATGACTCGTGTCTTTACTCGTTTGGTCCTTCATTTCAATCAGTTACTGCACAACTTCAAGCAGACATTGACAACTTGTCCATTTGGTTCAATAAGAACTTACTGCAGCTTAACGGTTTGAAAACAGAACTAGTGGTCTTCAAAAAGTTTCGTGACAAGCAAGCAAGATCAGAATTCTTCGTCAAAGTTAACAGTCATCCACTTTTCGCAGTCACTCATGCAAGGTCCTTGGAGTCCAATTTGATGAAAACGTAAACTGGAAGTATCACCTGGACTATACCGTAAAGAAGGTATCTAGAAAAGTAGGAGTTCTCCGGAGATATGGTCGCTTCCTCACGGATGATGCAATAGCTGCCTACTTTAGATGTCTTGTCCAACCTGATCTGGATTACTGCTCTAGCACCTGGTCTGACGGCTCACAATGCATTAACAAGCGACTGGAGAGCATTGAAATGCACGCACTTCGAGCCGTTGCACTCATTCCAATTCGAGAAGGAACAGGAAACGTTGAAATCTACCAAAAGGTTTCACGTTACTCCCTACCAGGTCAGACACAAGCTCGCCTTGCTACAACGAGTATTTCGAGCGATGCATGGAATGTCATCAACGGATCTCCAGTCTTTGTTTAGACAATCTGACACAAGTTCTAGCACAAGGTTGTCTAATATGGGACTTTATGTCAGCAGACCTCGAACAGAAGCTGGGAAAGGATCTTCTAGTCATAGATCCCAACAGCTATGGAATTCTCTTCCAGCATCATTGAGATCAATGACAGGAGACTTTTTTCGTCTGTTTAAACAGAGAGTTCGTAAATTTTTACTTGACTTTTCCATTATTGTTTAGTATTCTTTCGTAGTGTTTTCTTATAGTTTAGTTTTTGTAACATATTTAATGCAGAGTACCTTGAAGATTGGGGCTATACTGAAGGTTTTCCCTGGATAAAGAAAACACCTATCTATCTATCTATCTATGGAAGGTCCTTTATTGTAATATACCGAACGATACAGTACAATAAGCGTCTACAGGACTGGTAGCACTATAACAGAAGTAGAGTTCTGGAGTACTATGTAGAGGTCCAGTCGAAGACTATACATCACAAATGATTAAAAGCAGAAATTACAACAACAAAAAAAAAACACTTTTAAGTTAAGAGATGTTGTCTCTTCTTGCCAACCAGCATCGAAAAGAGTCTTTCAGGGTGGAATGAATGACAGCTTGAAACAGATCGTCCAAGTCGCGTTGAAGAGGCTTGCACAACATGCAGACTGCTCGTCGAGTTTCAGGAAAAATCAATCCTCTCGACCCAACCAAGAGATGCAAAAGCTCCGTCTTATACTGATGGTTAGCATCTTTGACAAGTTGGGCATAGCGGCGTTCTTTCCGGGCCTTCGTTTCTTCCACGACTGTTTCGAATGGGACCGACAGCTCAAGCATCCAGGCCTTTTTGAGGACGGCATTCCAAACAACAATGTCTGGACGAAGGCAGGTACAGGTTATATCGACAGGAAAATTGTATACTGATTCTGGTAGGTCGGCTACTATGGAAAACTGTTGACTAAGATGACGTTTTAGAAAGTCCACAAATAGTCTCAGCGTATTGTCGTGTCTCTGTTTGTACAAACCTCGATCAAGTAGACTGGGACATGCATTTAGCACGTGGCACAGCGATTGGGGTTGGTGACAGAGAGGACATTGATTGCACGAAATTTTCTTCCACAACTGTAAGTTGGTTGCTGATGGGAGGGTGTCCTGGAGCCCATTTATTGCCCATTTGAACAAGTCATCGGGTAGAGATTTTAGGGACAAGGCAAAGTGCTCGGCTTCCACGTCCTTGAATCGAGCCGCTTGACCTTGTACAGACAGGGAGGTAAGATGTGACAAATGACGATTATTTGATGATTCCGTAATCGTCTTTTTGATGTTCTTTATTTTTGATTGCAGGCACCCAGGCGAAGTATCAAGAGTTGCCAAGAAACTGCCGGCACTAAATCTGGTTGATGACAACTCAGTCTCTCTTGAAATCTTTATAGTTGCCAGGGCTCTCAAGCATTCGTCATTTGATTTAGTAAATCGAAGCAGGTTGCAAGACTGTAGTCTCTTGAAAGAATCTGACGGTTGGCCAAGTTGGAGGCCGCCGTTCTTGGTGTTAAGGAAAAGGCGAGAGACAGCTGCTGAATGAGCAAGACCGACCCATTTTTTTAAGAATTTCGTGACTACACTGTCCAATGATTGCTCGATCCATGACAAAGGAATAGATGCAATGCTCAGTAACCATGAAAGCCGCGGTAGCACCGCTCTCTTATAGAGAAGACATTTATTCATTCGGGAAACGGCTGTTTGATCGACTTTATTCAATAAATTCTTAGTAGTCTCCAGAAGCTCTCTTGAAATGTCGGCATGAGACAGATCAGACGCAATTGGAAGACCCAAGTACTTGTAGCTTTTCTTGTGTGACAAGAATGGAATCTTTTGCCCTTGTATAGAGATTTCCGGGTCAAAGACAGTTGGATGAATCAGCCTCCGACGTGAAAAAGTTGAACATTTTGCTGCATTGACTTCTAGGCCAGACCATTCGAGGAATTGGTCTGTTCGCTTGCACACAGCATTAATTTCATGTGGACCTCTTGTGACTACGACAGCGTCATCAGCAAAACTACACAAGAAAGAGTTTTGAGCCACTGACGAAAACTGATAGGCACAAGTTGGAGCGAGAGATTCTAAAGCATCAGTGTAAAGGTTGAAAACCATGTCAAAAATAGCCACTGACAGAGGATCCCCTTGAAATACACCGACCTCATAAGGAAAATTGGAAGTACACCAGTCATCTGTGCAAATGACTGCGCGAAGACCACAATATATATTGGAAATGAGATTTGTCACCATATCACCACAATTGTAATGGGACATTGCAAAGCGGATTAAATTATGATCAACACTTCCAAAAGCATTACGCAAGTCAATCCATAGAATGGTTTGAAGCCGCTGATTGGCTTTCGCATCTCTGATAGCCTCCACCAATTTGAGCTGATGTTCTTGACACCCGCTGACGTGATTGATGAACCCCTTTTGGATCGATGTATCCAGATATCCATTAGATATGAGATGCTTAAACAGAGTGTCTTTGATGAATGACGTGAACACCTTCCCAACTACAGAAGTCAAAGCAATTGGTCGGAAGGTAGACGGGTCAGAAGGGATACTTTTTCCTGGTTTAGGAATTAACTTTATGACAGCACACAGCCATAGTCTTGGAACTCTGCATTGCTGAATGCACAGATTGTAGATGTGCAGGAGACCGACAGTCAAAGATGGACATCGTTTCAATAACTTGTAGCTAATTTGGTCAAGAGGACAAGGAGCCGAATCAGAACGAGCACACTTGATTTTATCATAGATGTCTTTTTCCGTGATGACAAGATCACCCATTGGAAAGGATGGAGCATCTCTGTGCTTCAGCCACTCTGGGTAGTCAAAGCAATTTCTTGGTGACGAAGCAGAGTAAGCGGAACGAAAATAATCATAGGCAGTTGTCTGAGTAAATGAAGGACTGACTTCATTTTGGTCGGAACGAAGGATTTGTTTAGCAAATTTCCAAAAATTTGACGAAATGTCCCTCTGCTGGAATTTTGATTGTCTTTGGAAATTTGCCTTCATCTGCAGCCGTTTCATTTTTTGAAGAGATCTCACAGATTTCCGCAGGGCGGCAACAAGAGATAACAAATCATCCTTGGACATGTTGAGGGTTTTCTTTGCACGACGCAGGGCCTTCTGAGCTAATCTGTTTTCTCGTTTTGCGACCCTTAAACGTTGAGCAAGGTTGGAAGCATGACGTTTTGTTCTTTTTCTTTGGCTTGCAGAAACGCCAAAGGTGTTGCTGAAATAGTTGAAAATCCCTTTCACTAAGACGTCATTTGCTTCATCTGGGTCGATGTACGAACATACCAAAGGCACAACTGATGAAGCAAAATAAATGTCAGCAGTGTTCCATTCATCATCACAAGTAGGAAGTTTAAGGCGTCGAAGAAGAGGGAATTCGGTAGTATTGTTACCAAGATTTTGAACTTCCGGAGGTTCTGAAAAAGAGGTTTTTTCCATTGGGGCACAAGCAGCACCTCTAGGAGACCTGGTAACATCAGTCAAAATATTGGACGAAGTAGACCCAGTAATTGCTTGCTCAGACATTGCATTATTACCAGTACTCAATTTGACGTAAGAGCATTTGGAAGACCGGTTTAGATGTACATCTAAACGTTTGAACGACTTCAAACAAGATGGGCATGAACGCATAACAAAATGTCTTCCGCTTGATTTAACAGAAGGGGCTCTTACTCTGTGATTGCTATCATGCTCTGGGGAAAGCGAGGCGGCAACAAGACTCATCCGGGAACTTTCAAGATGGAGTCCAACGATTTCGTTGACAGTTGGAGGAGACAGCTGAACAGTAGATGCGCCACGGCCGGCAATAAATTCGGAGTAAGGCCTTCCTTTTCTCTCATGACAAGAGTGAATGTGCCGTCCAAGAACAGCGTACAGTTTGTTGCAGAACGGGCAGGACCTTTGCTTGGACATTTGGCCGGTAGTAAGAGTGACGATGATTTTGAATAACAACGGCTAGATGATGACAGCAAGAAGAGTAAACAGAGATATAAACAACAATCGATAGTGATAACGGATGGCTGTGACGTCTTCTAAGGGCAGAACCACTCAGAAACCAGAGACGTTAGCAAGCATGACCAGCTGCCATGCCACATCCGGTAATCTATCTATCTATCTATCTATCTATCTATCTATCTATCTATCTAGCAAGGAAGCCATTAACTTCCTTAAGTCCCTAGGGGATCGCTCCAAGGATGAATATGGTCAATACAACAAAAAGGATTTTATGTCAGTGTCTAGACGCCGGATTAGCGTTGCACTTCAGAAAGGCAATGCTAAAGTTATTCTAAGGAAGCTGGAAAGACTAATTTATGCTTTTTCTTCGCTTGACCTTGCTTTCACAGACGTTCAGTCTTACGTTCATTAGAATAGACAGCAGTTTTCATTAGTCTTTTGTGCTAGAGAAAGAAACTATTTAATAAAATCTATCTATCTATCTATCTATCTATCTATCTATCTATCTATCTATGTCTCTCCAGGTTCAGTCGCTGTTGCCTCTCACTTTCCAGCTCGTCCGTTTGCTGCTGTATTTTCTCCAAGAAGTCGACTACATTTATGTTTGTGCTAGGAAGGCCAGAAGAACACGGTCTCCTAGAAGAGTCGTGTGCTATGTCGTCGTTCACACCCTTTCTTTTAAGGCCGAAATATTTGTAGACACTGTTTCCTTGGTGCTTTGTCTTTTTTCTTTGTACTCTCCGCCCAAAGACATCTCTGACCACCTTTCCGACGTCAGCTTCGAGTAGAGGAGGCTTCTGGTGTGATTGCAATAGTATACTTACTTCTGCTTGGACGTCGTTTGTCAACGAACCTTCAGACTGCGTGCCGATCTCATAATGATTTTCAAACCTGCGTAAGTTGTACGTTTGAGATCTCAATGCCTAGTGACGGATTCCATCAGTGCGTCTAGAATAATAATTACCATTCGTGAAGTAAAGCTGTAGTGACACCAACGTACTGCTCTTTGGTCTGCATGGTCGATTGTACCCTACACTGGGAATGATCACCGACTGAACACTTTACACTAGAGTGGAGAGATCTCTAGGCTGCTCGACTGAACTAACAACTAGCATGCGTGGTCGTTAGCTACCTCGTAAAGAACGGAATGTTTTGACGCCCCGTTTCCTTGAAATCCTGTTGTTTTGCAGTAGACTAGACACTGTATGGCCTAGCAACACGCATGGCATACGTATTTACACTGTAGAAGAATTGGATACCACTTAATAACAAATCACGATATTATGATGCAAGCAGCGACCACTAGACGGATCCCGGGATCCGTTTATGTAACCCTGTCTGTTAGAAGGTATGACCTCTTCAAAGTTAATTGCAGCGGAAGAAGGCGGTCTGAAACCAGTCTCTCCACGGCGAGGACTGACAATCTGGGGAATGACGAAGGCGGGGAGAGACCGGCTCGAGTCTAGGTATACTCGTGTTTGGCCAGAGTAAGCTAGCGTATGCACTGGACATCCGGGTATTCACTTTAATCTCATCTTGTCCAAATTATCCTGTAACGATGTCTCGACTGGTTGTCAGGGTTTGCGTTTTGAACTCACAGCAACGTTCAGAAAGGTATACAACAATCCTTGAGGTGCTCTTTGTGTACCAGTATACGTACATGTCGATATATATATATATATATATATATAAGCTAAAATAATTAAGCTGGACTTGCTTCTCTGGCCGAGCTCATCAATATCAAGATCGGACAACCTGACAGTTTTTTCTGTCTATTTATGTGAACATTGCTCAGGAGTCGCGTTACCTCGTAACTATAGCCTCGCGAGCCAAGCCTTCCTCCGTTCTCACTGCGCAACGTCACAAGCTGTTCGCCTGCACGCACGTGAGAGGAGGTGCATGAGCCGGAACTGCTCACATGGAGGGGAGGCTTGGTTGCAAATCCGTACGTCAGCTGCTGACGTGCAGCGGCATGTTCACGTCACGAAACTTGATCTAAATACATTGTTTTCATTGGCCGGTGACGTGATGCAATCAGAGTTACTGGAGCCATTTAGCTACCCTGGAAACGCGTTTAGTTCCTTGTTCTCACCCCATAGAGTGATGATGTCCCTAACAGTTCACACGCTGGTTGAATTCTTACCTTTCTGAGATATCCAATGGTCTTGTTTTCACGTCGTCTCCCGTATTTCGGCCCGCCTTCTATTGAACGTCTGGCCACGGAAGAGTGATCGGACACCGGCTGTTTCCTCGTTCGAGGTCGGTGTACGGCGAGGATCCGAGACACTGTCCGGGGTCCGGCCCACTCAACCTTTCACGTGAGGTGTCCTTGACACTCACGAAGATAGGATAACTATCGTCCAGTATAGGGTTAAGGTGGAAAACAGAAAGGCGCGTTGCTCGGTCGGAATTATGCTAGACTGATAGCCCCTTGCGTTGCCTTCCATATAAGGAGCGCTGCGTGCACTGCACATGCTCCACACCCTCAGAGCGCGGAAAATCTCGCTCTGTCTCCAACTATCTATGTACCGTATATTACGTGTGTTACAACAATCTCTCTGCGCGTTCAGCGCCGTTTGCGCAAGGAGAATTCATGATCAACTGCGTTTTACCTGTACTTAAACTCTTTTTGAATTCTTACCTTTCTGAGAGATCCAGTGGTCTCGTCTACACGTTGTCTCCCATATTTCGGTCCGCCTTCTATTGAAGGTCTGGTCACGAAAGAGTGATCGGACCCCGGATGGTTTCTCGCTCGAGGTCGGTGTATGACGAGAATCCGGGATATTGTCCGGAGTCTGGCCCAATCGGTGACAGCCATTCCGCCAGGACGGCTGTCACTCGCCCAAGCCGTCACCGATCTCTACACCATAATTCCTGATCTCTCTCTTGCCATTATTGTCTACCGCTACGACTCGTTCTATGGTTATCGATCGCTGTCTTCCAGTCCGTTCTCATACTCATTCATGTAGTGACCGCGGTAAGTAACACTCGTACAATATCTCGTTAGCTTCTCTGTACTCTGTTTCTAGGATTGTCTACCTGACACGAACACTCGCGAGTAGCTGGCAACCGCGGTCGGGTCCAGCCGAACGTACCGCTTGTACGCGTCGCTTCTTCACCTCCCCAAAGTTTGGATAGTAGAGTCTTCCAATCCTCGGCAAGCCACAGCTGTTGCCGCTCCCTTTCTGAAGCTGTGACCAGAATATAAATCTGGGGACACACCGCATGCCGATAAGGCTTCCCTCGGTTGTGTAACTAGGCGTTCTCTTGAAAGCGGTGACCCATCGGTGCAGAGGCAAAGAGGGGTCGGAGTAGCGTCCCTACGCGCTAGATATGCCAACACTGCTGTGACCGGACGGACCTCTGACTCCGTCTTTCCAACGTACACGAACACGCCCTGACGAAATGGGTCGTTCTTCGATTGTTTCAGTCGCACGCACAGTAGGGAAGGGGATGTCACCGAAGGACAAGTGCACAGTTGGGTCGTACGCTGACCACGATGATAATGTAAACTTTCCCGCTCGGAAGAAACCAAACAAGGCTAAGAAGCAGGCAGCCCACAACATGATCACGTTAAAATTCGCTGCTTTAGGTGACAAGTGCCGTCTCAAGGGACTGAAAATTGCTGCATTAATCGGTAGTCTTGGCTGTCGTTGTGCCGAACCACAAGAGCGCTTCGCGCCCCGCAATACAAGATCCAGGCCGGAATGTATATTTTCGAACGGATTCCTGTATTTCTCTTGGATGTGAAAGTAGCGCACTGCAGATTGGTAGCTTTTGATTGTTGCATACGCCATCCTCTCCTCCGCCAAGAATGCCACGAACCAACATAGTGTCTGTTCCAATGCTTGAAGGCCACTTACTTGAGCGCGTTGACAGAACTGCAAGTAGCGCGTGTATCCCGACCGGTACAATCTAATTGTTGACGGCGCTAGCCCGGATTCAAACAGGCTTTTAGCGGACTGTTCCAATTGTCGCAGGTTCAGTTGAGGTGGAGACTGCATATGAATTCTACCGTGCCGGGCAGTGACTGCAGCGGCACGGGGTGCAACTGTGACAGGAAATCAGAGCATTTGGCAAAAAGTTACGAGAGACCGCGTCAGCGACCCCATTTTCTGTTCCAGGAATATGCGAATCGGTAAACGTAAAATTGTAGTAAGCCCCCACGAAATGGGGTATGCGAAGTAGGTGCATCACATGCGGTTCCTTGCACGACCCCTGCTTAGTGCGGTGACCATCGCCATGTTGTCTGACACGAAGAGTACGTATTTTCTATGAAGTCGCTGCCCGAATACCATGGGCTGCAAGAATCACGGGCACTATTTCTTTGGAGAAATGTGCACTTGTGACCTTGACTTCGGCCAGTGGATTTGTATCCTTGATCTCTGCCATACACCACCACATCCCCATGACCCAGACGCGTCCGTTTGAATCGCTACCGACGGCAGCAAGCAACCTACAGCGGTTAGAAGACCACAACTGTTCCAGCGGTCTATAAATTGCACCCACCAGTTGATGTCTGCCCGTGTCTCCTTGTTCAGCCTCACGTAGTGCTGGAGCTCCTCCGGTATCGATGCCAAGTCAATCAATCTCTTGACAAATATGCGACCCGGTTTAACTACCGACGCCGCATGCTGCAACGTTCCAATGAGCCCTAGCAACTCGTGTTTTGTGCAAGCGCGTTTAGCCGACCAGTTTTGCAACAGTGCTCGTGTGCGCTCTAGTTTCTCTCGCGGGAGACGCAGCAGGGCGTTCCTCGTATCAATCCCTATGCCCAGGAAAATGATGACGTCCGCCGGATCCTCTTATTATATAGAACGATCAGGACGTCCAGGGCCTCGCACGTTTCCCGGGCCCGTGCTAAACGCTTCAAATATCAGTAGAGGAGTCAGCAACCATCCGAGTCTATTTGTGAGTTGTGCATATGACTTTTCGGCTGGCTTAATTCGCTGGGGCTGCTAAATCTCGGAAAGTTCGATAGGTATTGGGACCAATAATGGTCAAGAAGATCGCCACCTTTCGGGTGTCTGAGCCACCTTCCACTTCGACGCCCGTGACGCCGTTTGCAACGAAATACTGCGTAACGCGTGCCTCATACGCTGGCCAATGTTGCTGGTGAAGCTCAAACTTCTCCACTCTGCCCACTCCCCACGGTAGAGGGTCTGCTCTAATATTCTCCGACATCCTCGTCGCCAATGTAATGCACCGTAAGTTTCTAGCTAGACAAGGAGGAATACGCCTACTAGGGTTAGTAGAAGTGGACTTAAGTACGCCCAAACACAACTGTTATTACTCACTCAATAGACACTACAAGAACAGTGCATACTAACCGCAACTCTAATTGACTCCACCCACAATATACTACACAGCTTCATACAAAGAGGAAGAACCAGAGACAGCAGATGGTGACGCTCGTTTCCAGAAACCGAATTTGTTCGTTAGATATGGAATAGGAAATTGCGGAAACGGAAATTGCGACATACACCGACATGCGTATAGTCTAGTGTGCCCAAACAAGCCGTCTGAAGTGACGCTGAAAAACTGATTAACAGGCTAGACAAGCATTTTGCACCAACAAACGGCAACAATGTAAATTGTCGAGGAAGCACAACAACGTTGTTTGCGCGCTGGTCGGTACCATGTATACGTGATCACGAGCCAATACGTGCAGCAAGAACTAGATCGCATAGAAACACAAAATATAGTGGAGAGGGAGAGGGAGAGGGAGAGGGAGAGGGAGAGGGAGAGGGAGAGGGAGAGGGGAGAGGGAGAGGGAGAGGGAGAGGGAGAGGGAGAGGGAGAGGGAGAGGGAGAGGGGAGAGAGAGAGAGCCATAGCGAATGGGCAACGCCCTTGGTTCCAATTCCGGAGGCGGTTGGATCTATATACGTATACAATAGTGTAGGGTCTTTAATTAAAGTTGCTATCAACTCAGCTTTGAAGACGGATCAATATCCACTAACTAGGCCAGATCAAAGATCTGCTAGCTACTTTAACAAGATGGCAATACTTGCATGGATCATTTGGCCCAAGCTTATCTACTGCAAGTGCCTTGCCTCTAGACAAGGAATCTAGGAAACCTGTGACATTCAACACTCACCGAGAACTGTAGCAATATAAACGACTACCGTTCGGTACATCAAGCGCACCGGCAGTTTTCCAACAAACAATGGAAAAGGTCCTACAGGGATACAAGGTATCGTGTAGACGACATATTGGTAACTGGCAAGAGTAAGGAAGAAAACCTTCAGAAATGTGGAAGCAGTGTTCACTCAATTGATCAACTGAGCGTGGTATAATTGAAGCTCAAGGAGAAGAAATATGTTCCTTCCTGAAGGCGCAAGTCGAGTATTTAGGTTATGTTGTCAATGCACAATGTGTTCATACAGCACCGCAAAAGATGGAAGCTGTAGCTAAAGCACCAGTACCAAGCAACTTCAGCTTACAAGCACACGTTAGAATTCAGATGTTTAGAAACTCCGTTCTTTCTTGCCTTGATAACTTACTATCGAAAGTTTATTCGGAATTTGGCGTTATTGGCAAGTTCTTTGAATGCATTGCTTAGAAAAGGGTCTCTAATGGAAGTGGCAATATGCATTTGCACAGTTGAAGAAACAGTTAACCTCTGCTCAAGTTCTTACGCATAATGACCCTATAGTCTTCCGCCTAAACTAACTGTCTTAATTGTGACCCCTCTGCATATGGGCCAGGTCAATATCTAGCAGTCTTAGCTCATTGCCAGATGATGCGGAAAGATCTGTGACCTATGCTTTTCATTCCCTTACTCCAGCTGAGAAAAACTATGCTCAGATAGAGAGGGAGAGCTTATACAGCCTTATGGAGTTAAACGGTTCCGCAACTATGGAAGATCTTTCACTTTTGTAACAGACCATAAGCCTCTTACAACGAATACCTCTATTGGCTGCAGCCAGAATGCAACGCCGAACATTGATGCTATCAGCTTGCATGTACACGTTATAATTCAGACATGCTGCACGAGAATGTAGATGCCTGGTCCAGACTTCCAATTTCTGCAAAGCAGAAATCTGAGACGAGAGCACTGGCGCAGCACATGTTTAATGTACAGCAATTTCTAGTAGAAGATCTACTAGTGACAAGCCATATTTTGCCAGGAGGGAATAACTTACTATTGAAGAGAACTGCATGTCGTTTGTGGGGTATGCATACCATTATCCTTTCATCATTGAGAAGCAAAGTCTTATTGGAGCTGCACAGTTCATCCAGGCATAGTAAGAATAAAGTCAGTGGCACGGATTGCATACCATGCTGACACTGTACATGCAAAGTTTTGTTTTGAATGTCAGCCAGTTGGTTCAAATCCATCATCAGTTTTTGTGCATCCATGATCATATGGCCGAGTCGGTATAAACTTTGCGGAACCTGATATGGGACAAATGCTGGATGCTCATTCAAAATGGTTCGTTGCAGAAGAGTTTTCTACATTCCTTCGAATGAATGAAAATAATTAAACATGTCAACAGTCCACCATACCACCCAGCAACGAAATGGGAAGTGTGCAAACCGTAAAGAGGAAACTGAAGATGATAAAGAATAGAATATATCATTTGACCACAGAGCATGTAGAAGGACGGGTATGTCTCCTGCAGCGTCAGAGCTGTCCTTAAAAGGGAGGATCAGAACACGACTGGATCGTATACATCTTCAAATAGCTTTAACAAAGAAGAATCTTCAGATGGAACTAAAACGAGGTTTGATATCGTCTAAGTCCAGTTTCATACAGAGTTACAACAGCACGGCATAGGAAGATGTTCACGAGCGGCGGGGGGCGCTGATACCGATGTCATCATGAGTAAAGCTGGATTTACAATATGGGAACGCTTGAGCGTCGCGTCGCGTGCGTCCTGTCATGTTGTCTTGCGTGGGAGTGGCACGTACGCGTCACACGCATCGTACCATTCACAATACGATTTCAGCGCGCCGTAGACGTCGCTGCCTGAATTATTGAACTGACCACCCGCGCTTCGATTTTCTACTAGCACAACTCTGCCAGAACCCCCAAATTGCTCAAAATCAATTTCTACGCGTTCTCCCTTGCGCGCAGGTCTTTGTACATCTTGCAGTTGATCATCCGCAAGCAAGGACAGCTCCCTACACAATCTATAGACCGCTCAACGTCGAGTACAGCGCCGAAATCAATAATCATTGCTCACGAAAGCCACACGTGCATTTATAGTTGGCTGTGATTGGTCGAGATCAAGGTGCTACTTCCGACGCGACGTGAACAGCTTCCGGTTCGACGCTTAAATAGAACTTGTTTCTATTTCGACGCGTCGCGTCGCGAGCGTCGCGTCCGTCGAACGTCGCGTCGCGTCGACCATTTACAATTTGAATTTGTAATACGCGACGTGACGCGCGACGTGACGCGACGTGACGCGACGCGACGCGACGCGACGCTCAAGCGTTTGCATATTGTAAATCCAGCTTAAGCAAACTGCCTCGCTTGCCAGACAGTAAACAGATTTGCAAAAGTCACTGGCGCAGGAAATTTCAATTCCTACACTGAGCGAGGGGGATTCTCCCCCTAACCCCCACTTCCTACGCCGGTGTACAAGTAAATGGAATGAC
This sequence comes from Corticium candelabrum, assembly GCF_963422355.1. NCBI lineage: Eukaryota > Metazoa > Porifera > Homoscleromorpha > Homosclerophorida > Plakinidae > Corticium > Corticium candelabrum. Next base: position 6,915,577 of record NC_085099.1, read on the forward strand.
CTGGAAAAGACATGTTGACCAATTAAAGGAGAGATTCGTATCCAGATAAGCATTGGACAGAAGGAAGCCTCACAAGATCGGACTGCAGTGATACCTGACACATGGATCCAGCGCCAACCGTGCCAAAACACGTTTTAGTAGCGAGCCGAGCAAATTGATCAAGCACTGAACTAGGCGCTTGATCGTTCGATTGATCAAGCGCAATCTAGAATATTCACTTAGTGCTCGCGGATTATTTTTGGCACGGTTGGCGTGCCGAGCCATCCTACAATGTACACTGTACGGCACCGGTAGCGCTGAATAGCCTCGCGACCCCAGTTACAGATACGGGATTTCTGCACATGGAAGCTTTGGTGGCGGGAGCGTCGTTTGGGATCGGAGCTGTATCAGTTGGCGAGCTGCATGCCTTTGGATGGTTTCCGGTACTTACTAGCGCTTGTTGGGTGATCGTTTTCAGTGTCTCCTGTAGGAAGCCATCGCTTGTTTTTGCCGGTGGCATTGCTCTATTGCTGGGGCTGCTTTGTGGTGAAGGAGCGTACACCTATGCTACACTTAATGTACCTCTCTGTAACGTTGGACTTTACATGTCTGCTTTGGCGTTCTTTCACTGGTCAGAATATTTCACGACGGCACTCTTCAACAATCACAAGCTTAGCCTCGACTCATTCTTGCTGAACCACAGCAAAGAGTATACTCTAGCAGCCATGTGTAGCTGGCTAGAATACGGTGTTGAGTACTATTTCTTCCCATTCGTAAAGTCGTGGGTGTGGCTTAGTAGATCAGGAGTTGTGATGGTGATAGTAGGAGAGAGTTTACGGAAAGTAGCAATGTTCACAAGCCGTTCAAATTTCTCTCACTCGATAGCGTACAAGAAGACAAAGGACCATCAATTAGTTACACATGGCATCTACAGCTGGTTTCGGCATCCTTCATATGTGGGATGGTTTTACTGGAGTATTGGAACACAACTTTTACTCTCCAATCCTGTGTGTCTGGTAGGGTACACAGTAGCTTCATGGAAATTTTTTAGAGAGCGAATAGAAGAAGAGGAAATGACCCTGCTAGCTTTCTTTGGCCGTCAGTATTTGGATTACCAGCAACGAGTAGCTACAGGTCTGCCACTAGTAAGAGGCTATGAGCCAACATATAGAGAGAGATATTTGCTATATAATCAATAGCTACTTAATTAAACTTTTATTTGTGTTTCATTTTATTGAACAGGAATATATTATAAAACAAACTCTGTTGGATATGTAAAGTCATCTTGTAGATTTTGATATGTTTTGGTTGCTATGGTATTGTGTTTGTGAGTACATTGAAGCTCGATGATCGACAGGTTCAATATCTGATGTCAATACTGAGACAGTGTGAGTATCTAAAACTTCACAGTCAATTTGCATTAGTGAAACCTCTCCTTCCTTCACATCAGCAGATCCTAGAAGACAATGTTCAAGTTTAGCAATGATTTAAATCAGAGGTCCATTCATACCATTGAATGACATTGATGGCATCATAAATGACATCTTAGGTCTTTGTGTTTTGTTGTAGTTTTCAGCTGGAAACAGCAGGTGATCCTAACATACCACATAGTGATGTCAGTCAATACCAGGTTTCTTCATACGTGTCACAAAATAACTGTAGCAGACTCATTAATACATGTAGTCTTTTAGTACTATATTGCAAAGTAATATGGTATCCAACAGACTCCTAGTACCAACCAAAACATCAGTATCAGACTATTTTTCAATGTCTTCTTGCAGTGTCTTGCTGCCTTTCGGTGTTCCTCACATCTGTACCAACTTGCCTAATTTTCATGGCCATCAAAACTTCCTTAAATTACCATTCTTTGACAAGATTTGAACAAATGTTGGGTGGCTGTGGCTATTGCAGTATTTTAACTTAAGGCACAAGTCTTCTCCCATCATTGGAAACATTAGTAATGCCAAAACCCAAAAACAGTTGCCTAAATTCTCCATGCTTGGATTAGCTTCGGTCCAGATTTCTTGCCCTAACGAAAATAACATAACAAGACACAATTCACATGCATAAAATATTCTTGAAACTTTATGTTTTATGTCTATCTGCTTACAAGGCAGTTAATTAATGACTGACACTTGTAAATACAATACTAGCCCATCATAAGGACAGTATTTCATATTACCTTCTTGGCTACAGAATGGGTGCACCACATGACAAGAATTGTGTACTGCTGTTAATGTTTGTGCTAGAATGTAGCAGACGAATTTAACTGCCTGGCCCAACAACTGAATCAACCTGACAATATGTTTTGTTGTGTGGTGTGTGCACGTGTGTGTGTGTGTGTGTGTGTGTGTGTGTGTGTGTGTGTGTGTGTGTGTGTGTGTGTGTGTGTGTGTGTGTGTGTGTGTGTGTGTGTGTGTGTGTGTGTGTACCATCAAACCTGCACGATTGGAAACATGCAGGAGCTAGAATTTTTCTCACTGGTGAGTCATGGCATAATTTCCTTTAAGCAAGGAATTTACCTGCATTTCCTTGTCTTGACTCAGGAGTACAAATGAAGAAGCAAGCACTAAAGTGCTAAAGCCTTGCTGCTAGCTTACGGAACAGCTGGTGTATAAATAAGTACCCGGTCTTTGATCGGGACAGCAATGACCACTGAACACCAGCCACTGACATTTGGGTGGCAATTCGGGTGGCAATTCGGGTGCCATCACATTGGCCAGTCGCATGTCAGTGTTTGTGCAAGTACCTGGCCTACTTTCAAGAGATTGTCACTGCACACCACAGAGTTCTTCTGAGTAGTGCACAGATGCCCAGCCTCAGAGCTGGGGAATGTTACCTAACTAAGGCAGCTCCTTACAACTTTGCCATTTGGCTGTGTGTGTTTGAAGGCTAGGTAGCTTGGTTAGGACTTAGTCTTCCTGCATACTTTATGTACACAGACACAATTTACTTTGCAAATCATGCTTTTAGGTATAATTATTGATCTCAGACTACAACAGAAGGCAACAATCTAGTCATGAGCTGCAAAAAGTCTAGGCATACTACAATTCCATTAGCAGCTGTGTGGTGGAACTACCAGTGTATGATAATTGCCAATAGACATCATCAGTTATATGTCAGGAGGGTTATGTTTAATGTCATCATGAGCTACCAGGCATAGTCAAGTGTGTAACGTATTAGTTAGGAAGGATTTAGAAAGTTTTTGTCCAAAGAACTTGCCACTGACATTTGAAGTCAAATTACATAGGAACAATAAAATGCCATGTTTTCTTCCCAAGTTAACTAACTTGAATTTTCTGTACATTGGAACAGTAAAACCACAATGCATTCTCTATTCTCAGCTATCACAGAAATGGCGAAACTAAATATGTGTATAATATGATCACCTTCAGTGACACTACATAGAAAGTATCAGCTTTTCTCTTGATAGCTTTCAAAAAGCCTTTATACTGCACACTATACAAAAGGTAGCGAGAGAGAGAGAGAACCAAGTGTTGCAGTTACACCATTTTTCTGACAGCAAACACAAAAAGGTCTTACCTGTTTAGATTTCCTAGAAATGCAATGTCACTTCTTCGCCCCATTCTCCTACAAATACACATTATAATTTTACTACAATGCTTGTCGATAGCAACACACTCGTCAATGACTACATAACAAACGCAATGCAAATTAGTGTATTCAAAGGTTTCGATCCACGCATGCATTTATGCAATAGCAACTGTAGCTGAAGATGTGTTTACACCCTTGCTTCCACAGCTCTAGAAATGCTCGATTTGTAATAAATTCGATACCATTTTGCACTAGTAAAATTTGTTTATACCATACAAAGTGACTGTCATCTCATGTGACCACAAATTCCAAACACCACTACTACTATAGTCCAATTGTCAATGTAATGAGATTCATTACATGCAGCACATAGACATCGCTCCTGGTCATGCAACAGTACAAAGCAGGTTTCCATGCAATTGTCATGAGTCAGAAAACTATTGATTTTATGTTGGCCATTACAGACAGGTAAGTCTTCATAGTTCAGTCTGGACAAGACCTGGTAATTGTGAATTGATTTAGTCTAATAGAGTGTTCTGGTATTAAAGCTCTCTCTCTATAATGTTGGTGAGTGAATGCAAGGGCGTAACTAGCCTTAAATTTATAGAGGCACCTCTATAATATCAACTTGAAAAGTGCTGCTAATATCAGTCACATGACTGGCAACAAACGCTAACAGACTATAAAACAACTGACCAAGTCTACGATTACCTGTACCATCAAATTGCCTAATGCTCTCTTTGTTGATCTTGAAGCCTGCTGGCTAAAGCCTGGTTCACAATGACGCCGACGCTGAGTTGAGCATCAAACTTCAAACAAACCGCCTCGACGTCGGCGGCATCCTTTGATGTTGACACGCCGACGTCGACGCTGGAATAGGATTCATTTCTATTGTCGACGTCGGCATCAATATTGTGAACCAGGCTTAAGTCACAGATAAATGTAAATAAATTATAGACACACCCAATTTAATTTTTTTAACTGCGATGGCCACTTTTCTAAGGGGTGGCAGTTGCATCAGTTGCCTCAAGCCTAACGCCCCTGGAATGTCTGATCACGTGACTGTAGCTGCTACAAGCGACCAAACATGAACACTGCTACATGATTGGACCATTTTGACGGAATTAAAGCATGACACGTTTGAGCAGACATAGCCACGTAGATGTGCGCGAGCACACACACACACACACACACACACACACACACACACACACACACACACACACACACACACACATTAAACTAAAAAACTACACGTTAAGAGCTGCCAGATACTGGTCACACACACACACACACACACACACACACACACACACACACACACACACACACACACACACACACACACACACACACACACACACATTAAACTAAAAAACTACACGTTAAGAGCTGCCAGATACTGGTCACACACCCAGCTAACAGCTGGGCTCCTGTGCACTACTCAGGAGAACTCTGGGCCTACGCTAGCAATCTCCTGGAGCTGAGTCAAATACTCACAGGAGCACTGGCTTGTGAAGCCAAGCCAACTGTGGTGTGAGCACCCGAAGTCTCATCTGGACCCCAGTGGCTGATGTCACGTCACAGCCAATGGCTGCTTAGTCCCCAGTCAAAGACCAGGCACTCATTTATACTCCTGAGTTGAGAGAGGTGATTGTGTGTGAGTTTCTTGCCCGAGGAAATTATGCCATCGCTCGCTATCACTGTGACTTGAACTTGCAACCCTGCAAGGTCCTGGAATTCAGCATGTATACACTCTATTGGATAACTCTCTAACCAACTGAGCCATAGCACCACAACACACACACACGCACACACACACACACACACACACACACACACACACACACACACCTGGAATGGAAATTCCACCATACCCACTATGGGCTTCGGCATCGCAGAAGCTTTCGCCAAGAAGAGCGGAACGCGCTCTAGTCTGCGAGTAGTAGCAAATACACAGTCAGATGACCAGCTTGCTGGGCTAGCGCATCCTAGCCTCACACCGTCCTCAGCTTGCCAAGACTGAAGTTAGCATGTATTTCCTCCCCCTGGCTAGCGAACTACCGGAAATACAAGGTCCCGTGGGTTACCCTCTTGGAGGGTTCAGTGAGAGGACTTACACACACACACACACACACACACACACACACACACACACACACACACACACACACACACACACACACACACACACACAAACACACACACACACACACACACACACACACACACACACACACACACACACACAGCCACATAGACCAGAAGTGCTTCAGACTCTTGGGTACGCTACTCACTCAGTCAAGTGACCTTATACAGTCCTGTTTCTGATGGCTCACAGCTGAAATAAAGACATCATCCCTGCTCAAGGATAGCCACATTCCTTGCAAAATCAATATATTAGGTTTTGAAAGGCCATAGGTAGGTATCTGGTTTGGCTGATTTGGTCACTTACTATTGAAGCAGGAATTTGCTTCCCCTACTATTGTCATACCCTTATTTTGATTAGTTGGTATGCTTAAGTCATTGTTGTGCTGCACCTTCCAATTGTGCTCCCAAGATAGACACCATTTAATAGGATTCTAGACTTTCTCAAGGATCAGCTACTGTATTATGTGCCAATTGTCTGAGTCATGCAACGGATTACCTGAGTTATTCATGCAACCAGTTGTAGTATCTAGTTAACTTTTTGCTGAGTAAATGTTGAAATGTAGGCAATGCAGGAGAGCTAACTGCAATACAGGAAGTCAGTATCAACTGTTAATTGACAGATTTGTTTCCTCTGCTCCCCTCTTTTCTTTTGCAATATGAGGCTGCTACAAATACTGCGCACTGTATAAAATTCCTTACTACGTAGTGAACAATAATTAGCAGTCGCTGTATCATCGTTGCTAATAGGTTTGCTCGTGTTACTATCGTGGTTGTGCAAGAGTATTGCTACACACATTACTTACTTCTGCACTCTGTGTAGCCATTTGGTAAGATTAAAATCAAAATTCTAGTCTACAGGTGTCTTAAAGATTGACTTACAAACTCATTATTAACATTGCATGTAAGCAATATCTGTACCTTGGACTATGCTCCAATGTTGCCAACTCTGTTGTGCTCACAGGATTCTGTTAAACCATACAGCAACATAAAACAGATAACAAGCAGTTAATATCAATTTATATGTATTTCTTTCTGTAGTCCTGCACAATAATAACTGTGGCACGTACCAATTTTTGATTCCGAGGTCCCCGTGTTCTCTTTCGTTTCTTGTCTTTACCAAAGCAGTTATCTAAGTCTTGAGTAATCCTACAGCTCACACAATGGTCAAGTACAGTAGCATCACTTTCTTCAATAGTAGCATTACCTAAAAGTCTTCCTTATTCCATCTGCTGTTATGTCAGGTAAACGTTTCATGAGAGCAGTACCTCCTGATCCTGTTTCTCTCACTCGATGGCCATCGGAACTATCTCTCATACCATCAGAAATGTTTCTGTTGAGAATGTACTCTTGAAGCCGTTCAACAGCTATCACTGCATTTTGGTTATAAGCAAGTAAAGCTCTTCCTGCTGAAGCCTTTGCTATTGTGAAAATCCCATTTTTCTCACTCATGTCTTCCTCAGACATTTCCATGCCTCCACCTACTCTTAATCTGTCAAATAATACAAACATGAACTAATAGTAATACGATTAACCTTAACGCATTGACTCACCGAGGCACCACGGCTAACATGCCTACACCACAGAAAAGAATGAACACAAGAAATCTTGTAGATCTCTTGTGCTGAAAGCCAACTGAATGCTGGTGACACTTGAGTATAGTATTCTGCAAAAATGTCAATGAGTTGCTACAACAGTACACAAGCAACACTGTAATGAAGTAAATTCAGTTAACACTAAACTCCAAAACTTCTCTCACTGAGACAATAAGCATAATAAGAAATAACATTTAGGCATGCTACGTAATACTCTGAGACACATGGACTGTCAAACACTTTGTTAGACAACAAAGGAAAACTAGCCAAGGTATAAAACAATCTAAACTAATACAAGCTGGGTTGGCCATTCTTTTCACAGGCAATGTGAAATATCAATCGTTGTGCAATGGAAATCATGTGACTGTGTTAAGATTGTACATGTTCACTATTCTTGAGTACAACAAATACACAGCTCATGATCACAAAATTGTATTCACCATTAGTGTGACAGACTAATGTGCTAGTCTAAAATTTATAGAATGTACTTTCCTCTAAATATGTTTCTTGTCTTTATTTCTTCAGCAAAGATAGTTAACTGGTCCATCTTTACAAGCAAACTGAAAAATGCCAACATAGAACTGTGTGACTAAAGCAAGGTTCATGCAGATCTAGTCTTGCCACAGCAAAAGTTTAAGTTTTAAAGATTGTCATAGCAAAGTACACTTTGACAGGAAACTGAGTTCTTCTAAATTATTGAAATGTTAGTCCAGTATCACATGGAATTACAGTAGGATGTCACTTATGCAAACACCAGTTAACCAAACGTGTCAGTCCACCAGACAACCTGTGCCTCACACTCACTCTAAGCATTGCCGCACAAAATGGTAATGTGCATGCGCATCAGAGTACACGGTAGTTCTCATCCGTATGGCAAAGTTGAAACCCCAATAGCCAACAAAAGAAGAAGCAAAAACGAGTCGTTCTTTCTATATAGAAGAAACAGTAAAAATTTGCATCAAGCTTCAGACAGCTGCAGCTACTCTTGTAATGGTTAAGACTGTAATCGCCAACTCGACCGTGTGTGGCATCGTGAAAACCAAGGAGAAACTGCAGAATTTCTGCTCTCAGCTGCAAGACAACTATTGCACCAAAAAAGGCTGCATAGTTCAAGTCCCAGACCGTTTATGTAGGTGTGGCAAGTAAGCGTCAGTTATCCAGACTATTCAGAGTTATGAATGGGTCAGGAAACGGAAGTGGAAGTGTTCAGATCAAATAGTGATATCCTACTGTAGTGGCATTATTGGCAAAACTAAAGTGTTGTCCTTAAATGGACATTTGACAGCTGTTGCTTTGAAGCATTTTGTCACCATTTCTTTCAGTATTGCACTGTAGTGCTTGTTCATTTCACCAAGAAGTGACTGAAGCAATTCCCAGTTGATGCCTTGAAAGGCCTTGTTGTGTGGAGCCAGAATGCATCGACGGTGAGCCATTCAATGTCTTTGTAATGTGAATACAAATTCAGATAAACTCAATCCATCAGCTCCTAGCAATATTGTGCAACAGTGCCTAGGTCCTTCAGAATGCAGATTTGTATCCTTGTAATGAATTACACAAATGTCTCCACTTCCAGCTCACAGCCAAAAATGCTAACTCTGCATTATGTCCACTACTGTACAATGCAGATAGACTCTCATGTTTGTTGTCAGAAAATCAGTCTCGACATACTGTTATAGATGCAATGTGATACAAACATCATTTTTTGGCTGGCAAAGGTACCACCTCAAACACCAGAGTTTGATGGAAGCTGCCAAACAAGACAATATCACCAAGCAATCGCCAAACAAGCAATCTAGTCAAGTCTTTCACGTCTTGTACAGTGCAATCTAAAGCATCAAAGCAGTTTTGTCAGCCATAGGATCATCCAAAAACATGGCTCTGCACTCTTTCAGCACAGATGCCATTGATGGTCTTCTCCTAATGTTGCACCAGGATAGTTGACCCTTATACAGTTGAGTGGTATCTTTGTTGGGTAGACGACACAGACTTTCAACTAGATGATATACTGCATCTGGCCCCGCACTTTGAAGTAGGGATTCCATCCGCGTGAATCCTTTATTTGTTTGCAACCCACTAACATCATCTGAAATACTGCATTGTATTTATTTATGTTTAAAAGGATATGCTCGGCTTCCTCTGTTTGTCCTTGAAGCAGTTCCTTCGGTAATGGTCTAAGTGAAAAACCATTACTACTAGTAAGTGGTGCAAGTTGCCATTTAATACAGGAACAGCTTCTACTTTGTCCCCGTGTTGACATGTTCAATGGTGGTTGCAAGAGTAAGTGGCTTAGCAGCATTGCAGCAAAGAGCAAATGGAGCACTTGGCTGGTTCTTGTCTAACTTGCATACTCTGCAGAGGGAAAAATGACAATCGTTTCGAACATCTAAAAAGTGTTTCGTCATCAAGTAAATACCATACCCGGTATTTTTAAATGCATTACAAATTTTGTAGACACTCAAATCGCACATTATACTAATTAGATGTTTTGTTTAGTTTTGAATTGAAATAATCATACATTAATACAGTCTTAACTTTTCTATTCTCAGTCAATTATACTAAGCAGAATCGTTCTGAAGTGCAACAATAGGTGTTTATGCAGTAGCACAGGACACCTGTAAAAGAGTTGACTTTTTATGATCCACATGCATTTGGCGTCATTAGCCTTTTTGAGAGGGTTGTTGCTACACTACAAAGTAGTTATGACAGCTGATGCTAAAATCCATTATTGTAGTTGCCTTCCATTGAGCCTTCAAGTCTACACAGAAGTAATGCTACTGTCACAATGAAACATGAAGAAACACTATTGTTTAAATTTTGAAATGAACACAAACATCAGCACAAGAACGACGTCATTCCCATTTGAAAAACAGGTTTTCTAATGCTTCTTTTGGGACGTTTTCAGCATAAACTCAAGTCAAAGGATGGATTGGTGAACTACTGCTTAAGCCCTGTCTACGCGAGACCAGAAATAGATCACGATCCAATCGGGATAGCAAGCTCCACACTGAACTGCACCTTGAAAACAATATCTCCACATCTCTTTGGTATTACATAACTGATAGGTTTGAAATGGCAGATGTGTACATGTGGGTTGTTTACTTGTAGAAAGCGTTAATACAGCAATGTAAGGCAATTCAAATTGAGCAAACTAGAACAAAGAAGAATGAGGAGGATTAGATGTTCTGACTACACTCATGCGCACGTGAAGGTAACGCCTACTATTTTCATATTGGATTCACAATCGATGTGTATCGAATCCACATGTTGATGCAGATTGGATATATCGCGATCGGATTGTGATCGTATCGCAATCATGATCTGATTGCCTCGAAAGTGCATTACGAGTGGATGCGATGTCTGAGGTTGAATCGCGATCCAGTTGCCAGTGTGGACAGGTGCATAGAGTCTGTTAGAAAGGCAAGGAAGCAGGACAGTGTACTGGTACAGTAACTACGAAACACAGTAAAGTATGCATACTGCTATAAAATAATAAGCCAACATTCTAACAGAGGTGATTTTTTTCTTCTTAGCAGGGTTAAAGCATTACTTTGGTATAAACGCAACACAGCCCAAACATTGGAATGTAATTACAACCTTTAATTTAATCAGTGGCATTCGTTCTCATGACCATTAAGCACATAACCATACTGTCACACCAGTGATACAATGAGCAAATGCTATGCATTCCAAACCAGTTGTCAATTAGTCCAAAGATGCACTACTGCAATGGTTAATAATTGGCAAGAACTGCACATGAGTCACTTATTAGTGAATGACAAACATAATAATGCTAGCTCACTGGCATGTTCTCCACACAGGCAGATTAGATTATTAGTTGTTAGTTAATTAATTTATTTGTATGCATTCATAAAGTATATCTCATTCAAAGAATTAGCAGCCGTGGACAGAATTCTCAAAGTTAATAAATTTAACGTTGTATGCAAATTTATGTTGTTGCATGAGTATCCAGTTCTGAGAATTTATCATTAAAGGTGCCTGCTCACGAATTCGTGCACACATGCAGGCACACCCACACAAACTTGGAATCGTGCCTTTATCCACACATTTGCCATTTACAAGTTTGAGATAGCTTGCTGTTAAACAACAAAGCGATTTCTCGATCATTTCCTTGTTACACGTGACCCGAAAATGGGTCTGGAACTTCGAGGCTAGTAGCTATCATGCACGATAGACGCACAATCTGTGTTGGCGGCGGAGGCCGGCACATATGTGCCTACTTTCAAGTTTTGGATGCCATCACGATAGTGCACGATAATGCTCTGGTTTCCAACCATTTCCGGGTCATGTGAAACAAGAAAATGATTAAGAAAGCGCTTTGTTGTTCAACAGCAAGCTATTTCAAGATGATAAATGGTAAATGGTAAATGGTAAATGTGTGGATAAACAACGTAGCACACTTTTGGTTAGCTTTTCTCAAAATGTCAAGTACTAGGAGCGAAACTGCTGTGGCGGACAAGAACGCGATTCGCATTACTATTTGTACTAGGAATAAAGCTGTATGTCATACTATGTGGTGCACCCTAAGATGTTCGCTTGCTCTGCTTCGTTATGACACAACTTAAAATCGTGGCATGTTTTAAGTTTGTGTGGGTGTACCTGCGCGTGCGCGGTGAATCGTGAGCGAGCACCTTTAATTAAGTATATTGTATCTCGTTCACATGCATTTTTGCTCCATTCTGAAGAATTAGCAGCCAGACAGAATTTTCATGAAGAATTCCTTCAGAGTTATATTCCGTTCTGAGATCGATTTTCTTTATCTCAAAGTAGAATATATGCCGTTACAGATCCCATTCTTTGCTCAGGCTGATTGCCTTATTGATTGTTAGTTAATATCCCGTTGAGAAAAATCAAAATTCAAAAACCCGAATATATTCAAAAATATCTTGCCTTTTTCGACGTCATGGCAATAAACGACACGTTCAGAGTGTACTGTCCAATGTCAGGAATGAGCAGTTTAAATTTGGTGAAGATCCGATAGGCCGTTCCAGAGAAATTCGCGTGTGAGTGGAGGTGGGTTCAATCGGCATAGATGAAGATGGAGTCTAGCACATGTTCCCAATGACGTACTTTTGCTCTAGATGCCGAAAGAAACTCGCCCATACATAGTTCTATGCATTGTACAGTTTCTAAGACATTGAGAAAACGTTACCCCACTTTTAGCAAGTTTCTTCCTGCTCACAGAGATGCGTAGCCTCGGTTCCAGACGCTTCCCGTATGTACTATTGCACGTGACAGGTATATGGGGTCAAACGTAGGAGGGGCGACTTTTGACCCCATATACCTGTCACGTGCAGTACGTACGGGAAAGCGTCTGGAACCGAGGCTAAGATATGCGTGACATTGACGGAATGTGACTTATGAGGACAAAGGTCAAAACATAATTATATGTGGGACCTACATGAACAAAGGCCTAGTTCGACAGTCAAAAAACAAGACGTTGCTGCCATTGCGGGAACAGGTTATCGAACAGGGCAGGTATTCGACACATGTACAAAGGCAAACGCAGAGAAGCATATCTTTTAAGGACCCAGATATACAAAATATCTTCCCGTTTTTGACGTCACCCTCAATAAACGACACACTCCACGTGTACTGTCCAACGTCAGGAACAGGCAGTTTAATTAAATTAGGTGGAGATCCAATGCACCGTTACAGAGATGTTTGTGCATGAGTGAAGGCAGGTTTGATTGGCAGGAAATCCCGTCGTCTTGAGAGAAGTCCGGAAAACGACAGTTTCACTTTTGACCTGTGTCGTTTCAGCGTGTGCAAGCCAAATTCGGTGGAGATCAGACTTGCCTTTCCTAGAGATCCTCTGCTACATACGAATACACTCACTCAAACAAGCACACATGCATGCATGCACACACACACACACACACACACACACACACACACACACACACACACACACAGAATGATCTTTACAGTTGACAGTTCATTCGCACGTAGTTAAATTATGGCATCGGCCGTTTGGGCCAGACTAGAATGTAATAGTGTTGTTCTTTGAAAATATACGTATTGATAGACAGACAGGCAGACAGACAGACAGACAGACTCACCCCTGGAGCCAGGACATTCTGCGAAGTGCAGCAACTATGGATGGAGCTGCAGCAAGAAGAAGAGAAGACATCAAACATAACAAATATTCTCAAGAGCAGTTGCCTGGAGGGTACACTCCTACCCTTATTCCACTAGTTTTCGAGCACTTTGGTGGGTGGGGAGAAGAAGCATCAACGTTCCTCAATAAACTTTCCAAACTATATAGAGATGAAGAAGGAAGAAACAATCCCTCAGATTTTAAAACACATTGGAGAAGACGCTTGTCAGTACAACTTCAGCGTTGCAATGCCTCGGTGTTGGCTAGAAAGATGATCAGAGTAACATATGGACAGAATACTGACCAGAGTTTAGATGTTGTTCAACTTTCAATTCAGTAAACTAAATTTCGGTTTGTAGGCTCCGTAGGGGAGCTTTTTAATGCTAATTGTTATTTGTGTAATTGTAATTGTAGTTGTGACACTTGTTGTTCATTAGCTGTTACTTTAGTTTCACCTGTATTAGCTTTGATGTATAAAAATATATGAAAATTTGACAGACAGACAGACAGACAGACAGACAGACAGCTCTCCTTTATATATACATATATATTGCCATTAGTGGTGCCTTTCAAGTAATTGCCCATGTGCAATAAGTTGGTAAATGCTCATTTAGCACCAGTAATAGCAATACCGAACATCACTGTTGCTACTTCTATTCTACTCTTAGTCAATCCTCATGTGCTTAGAGTATCAGGTTCTTCATCATGGTTTTATGTTTCTCCACGAGACTTGTCCTACTACTACTGTATTCCCTAGAATGTGCACACATTTCAAGAAGTGGTGTGTGTGTGTGTGTGTGTGTGTGTGTGTGTGTGTGTGTGTGTGTGTGTGTGTGTGTGTGTGTGTGTGTGTGTGTGTGTGTGTGTGTGTGTGTGTGTGTGTGTGTGTGTGTGTGTGCAGTGCAGTGCAGTGCTCAAAATAATTTTTCCTACTTGCTCGGACATATGTCAAGCCCAACAGAAAATGTCTGGATATCCACTAGATTTGATCAAACAAAATGTTTAATGCATTGCAAAATTTGTTTTGAATTACTGTTGTAAATTTATTCTAATAACTAAATCCTTTTTACATAAATACAAGTTTACCTCTAAACTGTGTTTTGAATGATTAATACTCTAAATCATTTGAGCATTCTTCAATGAAACATCTAAGAATAATATTATAATTAATACCAATACCACTTTTTTGTCAATTTGGCAATCTTTGCCAAATTTTATTATGTTTTGCTATGTAGTCATATAAATAAAAACTTCTCTTATGTGCTGCTGTCTCCTCCTTGTGCAGCTTCTACTTTGCTTGTGACAGCAAAAGCAGAACAAATTCTCATTACAAAGTATACGTTAACCACAGGAATTTTTGCATTATATTCACCAGCAATTTGCAATTCTAGTGTGCAACCCATTGCACTTTATGCATACTAGACTAACAAGCTGTTTTGTACATAAAAGTCCTTACGATAAAATTATGCCAGAATCAAGTTAAATTAGACTTTCAGTTGATCCTATCCCCAAACTTCAAATTCCTTCATTAGAAACGGCATACAGTTGTCTATATGACTGGTGGCACTAAACACAGGTTGAGATCGCTTTGATTTTGTCATTGATTTTTTGTGGAGATTTTTGTCTGTCCACAACAGACTAAGAGCTCCGTCTGGATTCCAGTTAGTAAACAAGAAGGTGACCACTTAGCTATAGTAATTAAATCCACAGCAACGATCTATCTGCTCGGAAAGGTACGTCTGTCTGTTAGTTTTGATCAACTTTAGTTGTGAAATATTTGCTCAAGATGACCATTGCAACAGATAAGCAGAGGGGCAATTCAATCCAGAACTATTTATTAGGCTGTTCCTATTGTCTAATACTGTTTGTTGGCAGGGTAACTCATCCACTCAACACCAAAAATGACAACATCTTGTTTATTTTACACTAGGGTTACTTGGCATTCACCTGATTACCTAATTGATAACAAATATTCCTTTATTAATTAGTAGACCCAAATTACAAAATAGGGTTTTTACATTGATTTCATGATTTGTTAACCATGATTCAGCTATAAGAACAACTACGCGTTTTCACGTGTTCACACTAATTGTTTGGGAACTAGTTTGACCTTTGGTTAGTGTAGAGGCTTAGTGATTATTACTCGCACTTGTTTCACACCTGTGCATGTAGCCTTTTTAGCTGACCACAGCAAGCTTACCAATTATTATGTGATTACAAATGTAACCTTATCACAGCAGGTGGCTATACTTACAGTACAACCTCGATTATCCAGAATTTCGATTATCCGGACAAATTCTGTGTCCCCAACTTTTTGCATTGCCAGATAATGTGTTCCCGGATAAAGGCACTATAATATATTTCACTTCGTACTAATATGCTGTAAGTAAAGCCTTTCACAAATAAGCGAATACATAACAGAGAACATATCTAATAACTAGGCAACCGCTGATGACTCTTCTAGTGACATTAATGTACGGTAAGTGTGGAAACAGAGTGTGGTCTTGCACAGTGGAGGAAAATCAGCTGATACTTATCAACTTTAGATTATCCGGACAATCAATTATCCGAACTAACCTGTCTCCAGAGAAGTCCAGATAATCAAGGTTGTACTGTAATTGACAATAAACCAAACAAGAAGCGGAACGGGCAACAGACAGCCCATGCAGGCAAAGAAAAAAGCAGTACGTGCTACTACATTACTCATTCTTTCCCTCTATCTACACAAGGCGGTTGGATAACAAAAGAGCAACAATTTTAAACCATTCCTATCCATTTGATAGAGCTTGTTCGGACAACATGTCTGAACACAATCAGAGTTGATCGGTCAAGTGGCAAAAATGGTCGATGTCTGACCGTTATTTCGAGCACTAGTGTGTGTCTGTCTGTGTTTTCAGACAGCATTCATAGACTCCTTTACACTTCAAGGTACATTCTCACAAGTACACAAACACATGGGTGTATCCATGAAAACTTGAAATTATGCCTAAGCAAAGTAGAAGGAAACCAGTTAATTAAAAAGCACAAGGTCTTTGATAAGCAGTTAAAGAGATGTGTTAAATCATGCTCTATTTGCCATAGTAGTTCAGCTACATGTAGTTGAAATTTCTAAGAAACCAGCAACAACTGTGTTAGATTCTTTTGCACACCTTGGATATCTTTTCCATATTGAGGCTTGTTTTTCAATGGCAAAACACTTTCTTCATGTTACATGTACTCCAGAATAGGGTGAAACATAAAGTCAAAATAGTATTCACAGTAACAAAAGCATAATTAGTTCAATCTACATCATGTGCAGCATCCAGCATCTATTTTTGCACCTCCACGGATTCTGATTATACTGTGCACGTCAACTTCAAATACAATTATTATGACATTACTTAAATTGCACCCACTGCTATAAGATGTGAAACAGAAAAAATCACATTTTGCCATCAAACAACAAGCTATCTCAGAAAAGGAAATAAAAACATGTAGAAAAAGAATGCTAAGGCTCGCTTACAATATAGCGATGATAATGCTCGCAACGCTCATGAGGAAGCCAGCATTCTTGCTGGCAAGGATGCTTCAGTGGGCGTTAAATTGTAAACATTAGCACGTTGCATTGTCAGTGTTGTATCAGGATGCCGATGGGTGATGTACACTGCACACCGTGGTAGCCCGCTACTGGCTGTGCCCGCATAATGTAGTATTAATATCAACCCCCTTACATCTCCCCTTGATTAAAACAAAAAAAAAAACTAAAAAACCTGTCCTGTTTATGGCTTGGCAATCTCCTTCCGTCAATCACTGGCAACTCTTATCTAGGAGTCATTAACTACAACCTGTACTGTTTTAGCTAGAGTTATCTATCTAGGCGGTGTAATCGTCCAAATACTTGGGGGGCTTCACCATTCGACCGCTCCACGTGGTATGACACGACGACTGGCGGGCTGATTGTTTCCTTGTAGCTGTGGATTCTGCATTGCGTTGTTCTGAGACTTGAGTCTGGAGAGGATGTTTTTCCGTAGTGACTTCGTGGGATCGCCTCAGATGTCGACAATTGCGAACGTATGTTCCACCTGTATCTCCATCCGCTTTGACCTGATACGATCTTATGCCCACCTTCTTTTGGACGGTGCCTTTCTGCCATGTGGACAATGAGGGGCGTGGTTGGATACGGACAATGTCTCCAGGCTGCAGAGGAAGGTCTGTGGTGCCCTGGTTGTAATAACGGGCTTGCTGAGCTTTGTGGTGTGCTCGCTGGGCCGATTCGTCCGAACATTCACGGGGGACGAGTAGAGATTCCGTCATAGGGAACAGAGTTTTAGTGCGCCGGTTCATGAGACGTTGTGCCGAACTGGTCGCGAACCCTTGGCTGGGAGTATTTTGGAACTCGAGGAAAGCAAGCCACAGATCGCCCCCTGACTGCCTGGCTTTCGCCATCAGACGCTTAGTAGTTTTTACTGCATTCTCCACCTTTCCGTTCGATTGTGGGTAGCCCAGGCTCGAAGTAACATAATCAAAACCCCAGTTCTGGCTGAAACAACTAAACTCTCCTGAAACAAACTGGGGCCCATTGTCCGACATTACTGTATCCGGTATGCCATGCCGTGCAAAACGCGGTTTCAGTTTCTGGATGATGCTTTGAGAAGTGAGGCTGTCCAACCTGTCTACTTCCCAAAAATTGCTCATGTAGTCAACCGTGACCATATAGTCATACCTGTCAACAACGAAGAGATCGACGGCTACTTTCGCCCATGGTCGAGATGGGACGGTATGCGGGATGAGAGTCAGTTTCGGCTGAGCTGGATCTACTTCACGGCATGCAGCACATCGCTGAATGAACGTCTTTACGTGGTCATTCATTCCGGGCCAGTAGAACAGCTCACGTGGTCGTCATAGGCTACCATTAATGCTGATGTGAGAAGAATGAAGCGTGGTCATAATTTTCTGACGAATTGCACCAGGGACTATAATTCGCTCTCTGCGAAATAATACGCTGTTTTGTACTCCGATCTCGTCGCGCCAAGGAAAATAAGGTGCCACTGTCCACGGTACCTGCGTCTTACTTTGTGGCCATCTTCGCATAACAAGCTGCTTGACCTCTTGCAGTCATTCATCTTGTTCTGTAGCCACCTGAATTTCTCCGCGTCTGGCTTCGGAGATTGGTAGATGCTGGGAGAGATTTACAAATTCAATCTCCCGCTCGAAAACTGACTGCAACAGATTGATGGATTCACACCCGCTTGTGGAGGGAATATGATTGCTTTGACCCTGTAAATATGCTCGCGACAACGTATCTGCTATGAACATCTCTTTACCCCGCTTGTACGTGACCGTTATGTCATAACCCTGTAACTGTACTAGCATCCTTTGAAGACGCTTCGGCGCAGAATGGATCGGTTTTTGGACAATCACTTCCAAGGGTTTGTGGTCACTCTCAATCGTCACATGGCGCCCATACGCGTAGTGGTGGAATTTTGTGACTCCAAATACGATGGCCAGCAGTTCTTTCTCTATTTGCGCATAGCGTGTTTCGGTGTCTGTTAGCGCGCAAAGCATAGGCAACCGGTTGTCCTTGTTGCATAAGAGAAGCACCCAGACCCTTCTCTGACGCGTCGCACTGGAGGGTGACATCCATCTGCGGGTCAAAGTACCTAAGCACAGGTGCTGTGGTTATGGCCGCTTTAATCTGCTGCATAGCGTGATCATGATGGGATGTCCAACAAAATTCCACATCTTTCTTGGTCAATTGTCGAAGCTCGTCGCAGACGCTAGGCAGATCGGGTAAAAAACGCGCTAAATAATTGACCGTGCCAATTAAACGCTGCACTCCAGTCACATCAGTGGGGTTCTCCATTTTCAGTATAGCTTTCAATTTGTCCGGATCAGCCTTCAACCCGTTGAGAGTAAGGATATGACCCATGTATTTGACCTCAGGAAGTCGTAACTTGATTTTGTTTCGATTGAGCCTGATGCCGCGCACTCGACATCAATCCAAAAAACTGGCCAATTTCTTGTCATGATCCTGGCACGCTGTCTCATGGGTATCGCCTTCACCCACTATCAGCACGTCATCCGCAATCGTGTACACTACTGGTATGTCATTGATGGCTGATTGGAGGCGGCGTTGGAAAAGTTCCGGTGCTGGGCTGATGCCAAAGGGCATTCTTTTCATCAGAACCTACAAAACGGCGTTCCAAAGGTTGTGAGAAGACTTGACTCATGATCTAATGCGATATGCCAAAACCCATTCTGTACGTCACATACAGTATACACCTTAGCCTTGGAGAGCTGGGGTATCAGATCCTCTATCGTTGGCATAGGATAATGGCTACGTTTGAGTGCTCTGTTGAGGGGTTTAGGATCCAGGCAGATGCGCAGGGTGCCGTTGGGCTTGCGCACCACGACTACACTGGATATCCAGTCTGTAGGTCCCTCAACCGGCTCTAGCACTCCCAAACTCGCCAGGCACTTCAGTTCCGCTTCCAGATGTTGCCTAAGTGCAATGGGAACCTTTCGCGTGGGTATTTGCACCGGAGTTACTAAGTCCTCAATGTCGAGATGAAGTGGTTCCCCCAGACATCCCAAAGAGCCATCAAACACGTCTTAATACGC
The DNA here is from genome assembly GCF_963422355.1 of Corticium candelabrum. NCBI lineage: Eukaryota > Metazoa > Porifera > Homoscleromorpha > Homosclerophorida > Plakinidae > Corticium > Corticium candelabrum. The sequence goes on from NC_085099.1 coordinate 6,935,572, forward strand.
CTGTAGGAGATCAGGTATCTGAATGGGCGTTTCACTAATGTTCTGACCAGACATGTGAGTATTTGTACTGTCAACATTGTCCTGACACCGAGCTTGAAGGGTTGCCGCCATAATGTTCTCGTGCTGTATCCTCACCAGATCCATCTGTTGTATCGATCTAGCTCCCAAAAAGTGATGTGGAGGCATCATCCACAACAACAAAGTTGGCTTTGTATTTTCTACCTGTTTTTGGGTTGTGTATATTGACCAAACACTTGCCCAATGGTCTTAGTTGACTCCGGTTGTAGAGGCACAGCGTTTGGTTTGTCTTCTCAAGGACCACTGTGGGTACCAAATCTTGTCGTCGAATAACATTGCATGATGCACCCAAATCCAGTTGGAACCGCACTCGTTGGCCTTCCACTTCCATGTATGCAAACAGCTGTTTTGGGAAAACTGAGTGCTGCACTGCATTAATCTCTTCCGTTAGTGTTAGGGTCATCAGGTGTTCTGATTCCCCATCACTCTCCTGCTCAGTCCAGTTGACTGTAGTCCTTTTCGTGCTTCGACACACCCCAGCATAGTGATTCTTCTTTCCACATGCTGTGTATTTGTGGCCATAAGCTGGGCATTTTCCTTTCACATGTTGTTACCCACAGTATCCACATGTTTTCTTGCTTGCCTTTGGTTTTGCTTGTGGCATTGCTGTGCGCCTGACTGACTGGCGCATTGTGTGTACCTCTTCATGACCACCCATAACCTTCGATTGCTGTGCAGATCGCTCTGCAGCTCGACATATATCAATGCAGATGGACAGGCTCAGGTCCTTTAGTTCCAGCAAAGACTTGCGTAAGGACTCCTTTGTGATTCCACAGACAATTTGGTCCCGGATCATATCCTCTGACAATGCCTGGAAATTGCAGGTCTTGACAAGAGTGCGACGGGCTAGTAAGTACTGCTCAAATGTCTCTCCTTGTCCTTGCGTCCTGGTTCTGAAAACAAACCGCTCATACGTAACATTCATTGTGCCAATGAAATGTTGCTCCATTTTTGACAAGACCTCGGCCAGGCTGCGTCTGTCTGCCTCGTTATTGAAACTTAATGCGTTATACACCTCCACACCAGCCTACCCCAGGCACATGATGAACGTCGCTAGTTGGTATTCGTCAGATTGTTCGTATATCCGGGACACCGTGGCATAAGCATCCCACATTTGGCGCCAAGTACGCCAGTTGCGCGCTCCGTCGCCCTCGACGCATAAAGGCCTGGGCGTTGTCAACACTCCTTGCATCAGTACTGTGCTTACCTGATTGGGCGCTGTTCGGGATGCGGCATCTCTGTCAGACTCCTCGTCACGCTTGGGTTGCTTCTCAAGCCCTTTGACGTTTCCTTCAGCCATGGGAACGACTCACTTCTGACACCATGTATCAGGATGCCGATGGGTGATGTACACTGCACACTGTGGTAGTCCGCTACTGGCTGTGCCCGCATAATGTAGTATTAATATCAACCCCCTTACAAGTGTCGCAGACACTGAAGTTCATTCAAGTTCAACTCCAGTGTCTAAACTGGCAGTGCAGCTCCAGCACTTACCAAACACACGTGATATTTATCAACAAAATCAGATATCTAATCTGGGAGCAAAATATCTGGAAGTAAACTATGGAAGAGAACTTATCGTTAGTGTATGTTTAAGTATGACTACTTGTGGCAGATCACATCATGGGAGCACAAAGATCCAAGGCACAACAAAAATGCTGGGAAAAAGGTACCAGAAGAAATCGGGCTCCCAACGGCAAGACTGCCAAAAAATGTGGAAGCGCCCTTGCGACAAGTTTGTGGTATACAATGGTGATGAGCATGTACATAGTGGCTCATTGCTGACGCTCATCAAATAATATTATAAATGGCACAGCATCAGTGGCAGCATTTTGACACCTACTTGGCATATTTGCCAGCTTTCTCACTAGCGTCCCTGCAAGCGTCGTCATTGTCATATTGTAAACTAATCTTGAGCACACAACTGATTTTCTAAAAATGAGTGTGAGTAACTGAACTGCCATGGCAAACTATACACAATTTGCAATAAGAACAAATGACTGTCACAGAGATGGGATGTTCTAAATGGTTTCAGATATGAGCCATTAATAATAATTACACTCAAACTCCCCTTATCCGGGCAGCTTGGGACCGGACACTGCCCATAACTCAGAAACGGCCACATCTGGGAACACCCCACATTTCGCTTCTGCGGGGCAGGTGTCTGCGTTGGTCTAGTCTCAGACATCTTCAGGTAAGTCTTACAAGCTGTAAATAAGAAACTAGCACCTAAGTATGGCTATCTGTCGACAAGAAACTGGACTAGTACTGGACTTTTGATTACACGACCTTTGCCTCGACCTCGTGCACGTGGACCACGCGCAATACACGTGATGCAATTGTGCAATACGGGGGCGCCCGGTAGACGGACGTGCCCGGATAAGGGGCATCCGGATAAGGGGAGTTTGAGTGTAATACACGACTTTGTAAAAGTCACTATACTGGGCGAGGAGCTACTCAAAACGTATAGGGCTGAACTGCATGACTTCCGGTCTGCAGGCTATGTCTGTCATGCTAAAAAATGTGCAATACGGTCCAATTCCCGAGCAGTATTTTTAATATGTTGGCTATGGCAACCACAGTGACAGACAATTGACTAACAGCCAATCAGATGCACAAAATAAATGTTCATAAGAGTTTTATACCAGACCAGCATCAATCATGTTTGCGATTGCCAGGTCTTGTTGGAAATCAACTGCTAACGTAAAATCAATCGCTTTCTTGGTTTACGATATTTATATGGGAATCTAACATAACCAAGAGCAACGTGTATGTCCCGTATGTGATAATGCTCGTGACTGCACTTCGACGACTATACAGTAGGACCTCAAAGATACGAACACCTCGGGAAATTGGGTGTTCGTAATTGTGAAATGTTCATAAGTCTGAAGTTTGTAATATCGATGATTACATAACTTGTGAAAACAGGAGTACACTGTATGGCTAACAAAAAGGATAAGTACGTGAACTACAGTAACTGTGAGAGTGTAAGAACGAATTCAAGGGTTACTAAAATAACAATCCATTGTCTTTTGCTTCAAGGCAGAACCCCTTTTTTGTCCTGCAAGGTCCAGGAGCTCTCTCAAAAGCATGAGATTCATGGGGGTGGCTTCAGGCTGCTGCTCTAACCATTCCAAGCAGACACTAAAGCAATCAACAGCCTTTGTGTGGCTAATCTTAGCTACATCAGTGTGCTCAGCTTCATCTTCACTGTCCGATGGATCCTGGACCTGAACAGAGTCGATAATTTCTTCATCAGTCAGCGATTGAGACCCAGTTTCATCCTTGTCAGCAAGAAGCCATTGCTCCATTTCTTCCTCATTGATGCCCAACTGGGAACATACTTCAAAGGTAATTTCTTCTTCGGATTCACTGGCATCGATCCGAGAAGCATCACCCATACTACGACCACCAAACCCTAGCTTATTCCAAGCACGACAGAGAGAAACTTCAGGAATTTCGTTCCAAGATTTAGCACTCAGGTACACCGCATCTTTTATGGTCAGCTTTTTGCTGAAGGAAATGAAGGAGTCTTCACTCGATTCAGATTGAAGCAGCAGTTTTCTCATGAGCTCTCGTTTGTACCTGCGCTTCAGGTTCTCCAGCACTCCCTGATCCATAGGTTGAACCAGACTTGTGACATTGGGGGGCAGAAACATGCAACTCATTCCTTCAGAACTCAAAGCCTCTACTGAAGGGTGGGATGGTGCATTATCCATAATGAGAAGAGCTTGAAGTGGCAATGACTTTGATTTCAAGTAACGCTTCACCTCTGGTACAAAGTGCTTGAAAAACCAGTCCAAGAAAATTGATTGATCCATCCAGGCACTTTTTTGGCTATAATAATGGACTGGTAGAGATGACATGTTGACCCCTGAAAAACAGCGAGGCTTAGCGCTCTTGTGAATAAAGACCAGAGGGCTACGCATATCTCCACTGACATTGGCAGTTGCCATCAATGTTACCCGATCTTTAGGGGATTTGCAATTCTTTGCAGCCTTTTCAGAACCATCTGCCAGGGTTTTGTTCGGCAGCAGGCGCCAACACAGACCTGTCTCATCACAATTAAAGATCTGATGGATGGAAAGCTTATGATCTTCAATATATTTATGCAAAGACAGCTTGAATGCTTCAGCAGACTGAGGATTAGCTGAAAGAGACTCTCCCTGCATGCTTAGTTGACGAATACCATGCCTCTGCTTGAATCTATGAAGCCAACCAGTGCTAGCCTTGAAATCATCTGGTGACCGATCTGGATACATTTGCTGGTGCATCAGCCTGGCTTTCTCCATGACAACAACCCCACTCAGAGGAGTGCCTTTGTGCCGTTCTTGTGTGAACCAAAGGTGCATGGCCTTGTCAAATTGGTCATCATCAGCTCTCCTAACAATGCAACGCTTCTTAAAACTACTGCTGTCTTTAGCTTCAACGGCAAACTGAGTAATTTTGCTCCTAGATTTCTGTATATCAGTTACTGTGGATTTTCCAATGCTATATTCAGAAGCAATAGCTGTATTAGAAATACCTCTGTCCAGCTTCTCAAGAATCTCGATCTTTTGTTCAATAGATAAATTGACTCGCTTTCTCTTAGGCTTGTCCTTTGCCTCCATCTTGGATCAGCTACCACGTGGCTAGCGCTAGGCCACGCCTCAAAAGTGCGCGTGCGCGTGGCTACATTACGTGATCAAATTTTTGCAAGAGCGCGCGCTCGCGCTAGAGCATGCTGTTCGGTTGACCGGTCAGTTTGGTTGTCTGGTGTTCGTATCTTTGAGGTCCTACTGTATACTCTAGGGGCCTTTGCGGTCCTACACAAAACAACAATTGCTAGGTACGATTTCAGATAGATTTTACAAGTAGCACGTTTAGAAAAAACAATGACTAAATTCATAATTCTTCACAACAATTCTATCGTGGTGGCCGGGTTTCAGAGACTCATAGCTGTGGAAGCAACAGTGTAAACACAGCTTCAATTACCAGTATGCAAATCATAAGAACGTGTGTCTACTGCTGTAGTACTTTCAAGTTTCTAGCTAGGATCAAAACCATACACAAACCTGCGAAAATTGTACATTACAGAAGCAAACCACTACCACCACCTATTTCCTCACCTCACGTTGCAGTTGCTCCACACATTTCCTCAGTGTTTTGTTTTCCTGTAATAATGATGTATGCTGCTCTGTCAGCTGCTTTACTTGTGACTCCAAAGCATTGAGATACTGTATACAAAGAAGGGTAGCGACTCATTAGAGTCACTTAAGCCGTTCCCTACTTAAATTACTTCTTTCTTTTTTCTTCTTGATTCACTAGAAGATTCACGATTCTTCAGCAATCTTTGCTGTCGTTTCCATTGCCAAAGCTATGAAAGAGCACTGTAATAAATAATAGTTCCATAATAGCCATTGATCAAACATTATATACATTTCCATCAAAAGAGCTTTCTCCGTTTGTGTCTGCAGTAAAGCCAGACGTAGCAATGCGTTTCTTCTAAAACATAAATGTGAGAAATTATTGAAAAATCAATTACTACTCAGCCATCATGCACTTATAATACTAAATTCTAGCTCGATCTATTACTCACCGAGTTCAGCACAGCCTGCATTTTTAAATCAAGACGAGAAGATAAGTCTTGCTTTTTCGAAGACTGTGCTTTTGTCTTCGTTGTTTGAGACGACAAAGGTGACGATGATGTGATTCGACAAGACAAAGCTTGAAAGTTAGAAGTAGGAGAAGCAGGAAGAGAGTAAGGCTGCAATTAATTAAGTAAAGACATCAAACAGATAGTAGCTCATCACAGCCAGTTATTTATACAAGAGAGTCTGGTGTGTTGGGCGTCCACGCTGAGCAAGTTTTCGAACGGATCAAAGAGTCCCACGTACCTAAATATTAGACCTACACAGTAAAGTAGCTCATAGAACTTCCTTCTAGTGCAGCTCTCACACTTATCTTCATATTGTTCTTGTACCCAGTCTGCACACGGGCTTGTCTCGAGCGGTTGCAGCTGTAAATATAGCTAGGAGTATGAAACTAATCGAACCGATCCAACTGACCACTATTTACCGGTAAGTCTGGAAGACGACGAGACACACTAGATATTACACCATCAATGTCGTCGACATCGCAGAAAGTCAACTGAACACCGCTGTCTTCACTATGCTCGCATTCTACGATGGCATGCACACGTATGCCAGCCGATTGTTTGAAACATTCAAATTGACGTAAAATTTGCGACCTTTCACTCCAACCGTGTTAGCTAATACAGTGTCAAACACCGACAATGGTTCTCCTTCTGCAATGCGACCATGGTCGAGAAACAAGTCTGACAACTCCATGGCTTGCCTGGCTTTCCCAGATAACCGCGCCAAATGCTCACGTGACTGAAAGGAAGAGTATGGACCCGAACAGTTTCTCTGAGCCTGATTTGTGTATTTGCAAACATCTTCATTTTAACATTGAAGTCTTATTTGAGAAGAAGGTTCTGCATGGTTCTCTACGACTACAAGCCGTCAACAAATCTAGCAATAACAATCGGCTGGTCAGTTTTCCGGGTTTGCGAGACTTTTTTAAATTAAAGAATCATGTCGTAACTTTCGCTGCCAGATACTGGACACTAACAAACTCAAGATATTATCAGTGAGTGATGCTAAAACGGGGCATCACATGCAGTGGGAGGTGCAGCCCATGAATTCGAAGTCTCCGTTTGGATCTGCGCTTGTCATCACACTGCCATCTTCATCTTCCAGGTATCCGAAGCCAATCTTCTGTTTTATAATTATTGCTATTATTATTGACAAGAATTGGGTGTTATTTAGTACATACACATGTCATGTAAGTAACAAACTAGTCTACACACCTAATTACTAGGTCGTACAACCTACTAAAATTTTAGTAGTACACATAGTACATAGTAGGGTGTGTTCTGTCAAAAGTGGTCAGGTCAAATGCACGCTAAGAGGGCGTGGTCCAAGCACCAAATTGGTCTTCCAGCCACCTGGTATATATTACCACTCACAGGGGTATTGCTGAAGGATTTAACTTGTGTGTGAATTTTTATGACCTCATCAATTGTAGACTATTATGATAATATATAAACTAATAATGGTAATCAATTAACTCGTAACAATTTAAAACAGTGCAACTAAGCGGAGTAAAAACATTTAACTTCTCTCTGTCTGATAGGCTATTTAGCCATGAGCTGTGAAACTTTATGGCTTATACGACAGTATAACATGTCTTGACAAACAAGTCGGTACACCAGCCACGATGTAAAGCTCCTTCGTGTACACATATATGTGACAAATAGATCAGACAGTGACTTAATTAATTAATCACCTAAAGAGAAGCTCCAGCAGCATAGGTAGAACTGCGTCGGCTGTCAAGTATGAATCGATCTTTTTCCATCTTTACGAGTTTGAGGTCCCAAATCAAGAATTTCCTGAAGGCATCATGATTATGTCTCGAGACAACAGGTCTTTGCCTAAGGGTATTGGTAGCGATAGAGAAATACCCCTGCATACGCCACTGACCTAGCGTATTGCACAAAGGGTTCTTGAATACTCTCGTTTACCAACATTTAATGTAATATGTAGCTAATCAATGTCCTCAAGGCAGCGTAAATAGCAATTAATAATGATGTAAGATGCTCTAAAATTTTAGTTTGCTTTGTTTTTTATATTAGTTAAATAATCACTTATGTTTTCAACAGGAATTTTCAGGAAATAGTTGACTGTCGGAAGTAGTTTTTGAAAGATGGTTTGGCCAAAACCAGACCGACATGACTGCTTTCTACAGTCGTGAAGTAAGCCTCTAGACTAGTAGGGAAGTTCACTATATACCATATATGAAACTACCAAAAACAACATCAGTTTGTGTGATTGCACTTATCAACACGATATCAGTTCAGCATGCTGGAGCTTGGCTACAGGCAGCACCTAACATTAATCTTGGCCTTGCAATACCCCAGAAAGAGTTAGTGGTATCTTTGCGTCTTTGGCTTGGAGTTCCACTTTTTGCCTCCGAAACAAGTCGATGCTCTTGCAACCAGAGTTTGGATTGCTTTGGGGATCACCTGCTAGGCTGTGGTCAAGGGAAATGGAGAACACACCGTCATGATGCTCTGTGTGATGTCTTTCTTCATGCTCTTTCAGTCGACAATGCTAACTGTTGAAGAGAACAACACTGCTCAGTCGACAACATGCGTCCAGGTGATGTCTTCCATACTGATTTCAAACAAGGATCACCCACGTATTGATATCTCAGTACGGAATTCTTTTCAATCACAGTACATCATCATAGCTACACACTACCTATGCAGGTGCAGCAGCAGAATCAGGTCAGATTGAAAAAGACAGCTGTCACGATAATTTTGTGAAAGCTACTGGTGGCATATTCCACCCACTGGTCGTTGAGACTTTTGAATTGTGGACCAGTCAGAGTTTGCTGGGCATCAAGAACATTGCTAGAAGACTTGCCTTTCAAGGAAATATATCAAGGAGCAATTAAGGCTACCACTAACTTGCACGAACAGCTATCTGTTACATTATGGCTATATAATGCCAAGATGATTACATAGATTAGCGTTGGACTGTGGAGAGTGCTGTATTGGCCTTCTAGCTTGTTCTGTGAGTTTTTGATTTAATATATATATATATATATATATATATATATATATATATATATATATATATATATATATATATATATATATCGCAACCCCACGTTTTGTCTGTGCTGCTGTCATTGAAGTTGGTGCAGTTGGAAATGCTGAAGAAATGGAAAAAGACGAGAGAGATGAGATTAATGTGACTCAATGTGGAGCAGATTCTTTCCCATATCTACAGTATAGAAAGTTTAGGATATTGGACTTGAGCCAGTGTTAAGACTCTGAAGACTGTTGCTTTGAAAACGATGTTCACTGGGACTACTTTGAATCATGCAAGCTCTTCGAAATTTTGTATATATATATATATATATATATATATATATATATATATATATATATATATATATATATATATATATATATATATATACAGTCCGCATCAAAACTATTGACACATTTACGCTTGGAGGCGTGGCCATGGGTAGCGTCAACAGAAACGCATCCGTTTTCAGGTCATGTACGTTTTTAGATAGAAGAGAACTATTGCATATGTTCGTAGGTTTGCTGGACTTTTGGAGACTCGCAAGTGCGCATCAGTAGCTTGTGTTTCTCCTTTCATTTTTGATAGCATTCTACCCTAGCTCTAGACAAAGGCGCATTCGGCTAGACGTGCGTTCAGCGGCAACAGATCACAAGGCGTGATCAAATCCCACTCCGCCTGGATTGCATCTTCCAGTTCATGAACGTTTTGAGGCCTATGAAGCTCAACACGACGCTTAATGAAGTTTTCTACTTTGTATACAAGATGTGGTAAGCTAGCGGGCCAATTGAGAAACCGTAAGGCTCAGAGTCTTGTTTTTCTAGCTTCACTAGCAACGGAATTTTAATTTTTCCGCATCATGTAGTGATACTTGCATCATGAAGTTTTCTTTTGCTGGTGGAAGAACTGCATGACGACAACTTCCTGCGCTGCAAGCTGATGTGCAAGTTTGTTTGCTGATTTGTTGTTCCTTGTTGCGTTATGTTCACTAATTGAAGCTGTTCGATGGTTTTCAGCTAGATTTTTGGTTTTCCATGGGAAGTTATGCGTTGAATTCCTTCTCCAGTGTCCAGTTTTTGGAGAGTTCAGTAAACAGTAGAGTGAGAAACACATAAAAGTTGGCAGATCTTAGATGTCTTCCTAGTACTGGAGCGCTATAGTAACAGAATATCGCGGCGTTGTCTTTCATGACTCATTTCATGATGGAAAAGTTCTCTACGCGGATGCGCATACTATGGAATAGCTCTTGTGACTACTTTTCAGCTGTTTAAGAAAATATTGGTGCAGTTTCTTAATAAATAGCAAAACTAGAAAACTTTCCAAAAATAATACAAGTAAACCGGAAATGTGTCAATAGTTTTGACGCAGACTGTCATATATGTTGCCATATGTTGTATATGTATGTTGCCCAAAGCGTGGAGATGGACAATCCGTGGATTTCTAGTTTTTCTGGGTAATTTGAGGGTTAGGGTTAGGGTTGGGTTAGGGTTAGGGTTGGGTTAGGGTTAGGGTTAGGGTTAGGGGTTAAGGGGGTTAGGTATGCATGGTTTGTGTTTGTAGAGGCAATCGATCCATGGGTTATATCAGGCAATCCATGGGTTATATCAGGCAATCCATGGATTGTCCAAATCTGCTTTTTCCCCACAACATATATGTCTCCTTCATCGCAAGCCATAAAAGTTTCAGCAAGTGTTATCAGTTTCCAGGTTGAGGCAGTTCTAGATGCTGTGGTCGAATAATAGCTCATCACAAGTCTTCCCTGCTTCAGGGAGTAGACCAGTTGCTTGCACAGGAGATATGAAAAATAGCAGTAGTGACCTTCGTCGAGGTGATGTGTGTTGTGATAATTGCAATGATGAACCTGCTAAGAGCATAGATGCAGTCCATGATTTGTCTCGGACTTGGGTTGGTCATGATCTAGCTGTGAAGGCAGCTGCTCATTTGTCCTGCTCATTTGAAAATTAGTCTTACGTTTTTCATTCTTTGATGGATGAGATCAGTGTCTTATCGGTTAATACAGTTTGTCATGTTCACAGGAATGTTTGACCACTTTTGGCACAAGTTCTTTCCACTGAATTGAGTTACACTTGTGAGGAGGGTGTGTGGGGTTTTGCACGTTTGTTCCTCTTTGCCAGGTCTGTTCTGCGCTCTCCATCTCGAGGAAGTAGAAAGAAACGTTACATTGTGAGTACTATTCTACTTGTTTGTTTACATCGATGGCAAGCAGGAGATTTTGTATTTCTTTGGGAAGGTTTGGATGGATGCTTTGCCACAACGAGGCAAGGCTTGAAGAAAGTCCCTGTCCAAACAAAATGCCAGAAGAGCATTTTTCTTGCCAAAGAAGGGAGGTTTATTGATGCATTGAGGTCTCGGAATTCTCATGGTTGTGCTCAAGATGATGACGATGATGCATTATAAAGAGTTACATCAACGCCACCCCAGTTGTCAGTTGCCAACATGGTCTGATTCATTGCCTGCTCCTTTGTGCGTTGATTCGGAGATAGTCTGAAAGCCTTTCCCAAGCCTCCAGTTCAGGTTACTCAAAACTATGGTCACAACACCTTGTAGATGCAATTCTGGGCACAACTAATTCTTCTGATGAGTGTTTGAACAATTTGACACGATGGATTTGTCTGGCTGTACCTGGGAAGTTGGATAGACGTATAGCTCCCTGACTTACTGGAGCACCTATGACAGCTTTACGCAAAACCGGGTTAATTGAGGCATCACACCAATTGCAGTTGGTGAGACTCTAAGGCTCCTTATGTCCTGCGCACGTTTGTTTAAAGCTGCCTGACATCTTCCTTTCTTATCACAGTAGGGGTAAGAGTTCCAGGGGGATTAGAGGCAGTAATTCACACCATTAGCCATGTTTTCAACACTTATGGCAATGATCTAGAGTTGTGCTGCTTGAAGATAGACATGTCCAATGCCTTTATCAAATGCAAGCGAGATTATTTCCTCTGTCGATTACAGAGCTGCCAGAGTTATATACTTGGGTTCTTAGGTGTTACCATACCAATGGTGAGCTTTGATTTGGGAAATATCACCTCAAGTCATGGGGTTCAGCAAGGTGATCTATTAGGTCCACTTTTGTCTCCTTTGTTGTGATGGAGTTATGGGATGAACTGAGTGACTCGCCAGGTAGACAATTGACATACTTTAACATTACAGTGAGAAATTCTCTGCAGCCGCTATATCTTGTTCAAGCGGCACACCATGCTGTGCTGCTGCAGAGGCAGGAGAGCAGGACAAAGATGACCATTATGAAAGTCATGTAACAGCAGGTGTCTTTCATCCTTTGGTCTGCGAATCCTTGGGCCTATATGGTCACCACACAGTCATCATGTCATTAAGGCTATTGCACAAAGGTTGTCGTTTAAAGGGAGTATGGCAGTCAGTAAAGCTGTTAGAAATCTTCATGAACAAGTTAACTGTCTGTTAAATTATGGTCCTACAATGCAAAGATATTGCTCTGTAGATTAGCTTTAAGACAGTATTGACCGTGTACTTTTTGGTGTTTAGTTTAATTTTGAGTGTACCCACAGTGGTTGGTGCACTTGTATGTGTACAGTACAATCTTGATTATCTGGACTGCTCCGGAGACAGGTTAGATATCCGGATAATCGAGTGTCTGGATAATCAAAAGTTGATAAATATCGACTAGTTTCTTCCACTGTGCAAGACCACGCTCTGTTTCCACACTTACTGTACATTCATGTCACTAGAAGAGTCATCACAGCTGCTTGTTTATTAGATCATTACGTTCTCTGTTATGTATTAGCTCATTTGTGAAAGACTGTACCTTCAGTGTACTAGTACAAAGTGAAATATAATATAGTGCCTTTATCCGGGAATGCATTATCCGGGAACACAAAAAGTTGGGGACGCAGAATTTGTCCGGATAATCGAAAGTCTGGATAATTGAGGTCCGGATAATTGAGGTTGTACTATATATCTAAATAAATATAGGCTGTGGAAAATAGAAATTATTGAAAACAAGCACAAATATCACGTCCTTTTTTATAAATTTTTGTGTAATTTCATGAGTTGTGTATAACAAGCTTAACGATGCATCATATTTTTTAATGTAGAGACGGTGAAGCAGTGGATTTAGAAGTTTTGTATGAGACGTCTCCAGAAGCTTCAGCAGTTCAGTGGCTTGCAGCAGAACAGACAGTGGGAAAGACACACCCGTATCTGTTTACTCAGTGTCAAGTAAGAGCACTTCAGAAACTTAATTCTAAGGCATTAAAATAGTGTCGGTGTCAGCTCTCCCTCCCTCCCCTCCCTCCCTCCCTCCCCTCCCTCCCCTTCCTCCCCTCCCTTCCTCCCCTCCCTTCCTCCCCTCCCTTCCTCCCCTCTCTTCCTCCCCTCCCTCACCCCTTCCTCCCCTCCCTCCCTCCCCTTCCTCCCCTCCCTCCCTCCCTCCCCTCCCTCCCTCCCTCCCTCCCCTCCCTCCCTCCCTCCCTCCCTCCCCTCCCTCCCTCCCCTCCCTCCCCTCCCCTCACTCCCTCCCCTCCCTCACTCCCTCCCTTCCTCCCTCTCTTCCCCTTTGTCACAGTAGCGCCCTCCGATGAGGAAATACTCACTGCAACCAGGTGGTAACTGCCATCTCCACAACTGTTGATGCTCTGACTATGAGCAGGAAAAATGTTATGAGCGAGTTTCAGAAGACATGTAGGCAGGAAACCTCAATCTGACAATGTTTTGGTGCGGCCTTACGTGTCCCAGACATATAATATATATTATTATATACATATATTTACCCATTTAATATGATATATTTTCTCGCGTTCTAACTCTCCAATTACTTAACCATATTATTACTATCTGAAGGAGATCCCAAGAAAAACCTCAACAGTATCTACTAGTAACCTTTATATATATATATATATATATATATATATATATATATATATATATATATATATATATACTAGAAGAACAAATAATCTAAAGCAACAGAACTATTAAACAGACTACACAGTATAAACAAAACTACATGAAAATTAAGCTGAAGCAATGAACAGACAGCTGAGACAGTGATACTTAATTAAAACCTTCTGTGTGATTATGTCTGCATTTCCTTTTGGAGATGAACAGTAGTACAATGATGCCATTTGTTCTTGAATTCGGCAGGAGAAATATTAGAGCAGGTAGGTGCTACATTACTTACATTTCATCTAGTAGGTCCACTGTTTGCTGATCCCAGCAGCCATAAACTTCAAATGTTAAGAGTAAAAAGAGATTTTGACATTTTAGATATTTGTTGGTTTTTATCTCTTTTTCAACTTTGCCGCTAAACTAACTAACATCAGTACTGCCTCCAGAAATGTTTGATTTTGCTCAAGGATGCATGGGTTATGACGATATATAAGAGCAACTTTTTTCTGTCCTGAAAGTCATATACAGTCACATCAGGCCTGTAGATATGTTTTTTCCTTCAAAACTGATTTGTCACCTCATCTGTACATTGGTATTCAGGGACTTTAGCATGACAGAAAAAGTATCTAGGACACTTACGATGGTCGATGGGACCACCACTCCTTTTGCAAGTCAATGTTTGAGATCCTTTGTGATCAATTGATTTGAAACAGTATTGAGATATCCACTCCAAGTTGCAAAAGGCAAGCAATTCAAAATTGAGTATTGCTGAGTGTAAAAGGCTGCGGGCTTGGAATGGCAAACTGAGTAGATGACATTTCAAAAGCAACAGAAGCCAATTTTGAGGAATTTGTTCATTGTACAGAATTGACTCAGCAGTGATCTTTACCTTGTCGACTAAACACTGTACTAAACAACTAAACAGTATAGTGGAATGACAAATGACAGCTTTTAAATCTAATGCCATTTGCAGGTACTTCTTTTTCTTTGTGCTCTCATTCTGCTGTTGCAAAACCTGCATTGAAGAAGCTCTTTGTTATATATTTCTTAGCACATGAATGGGCATGCTATTGTGATGTCTAAAATAGATAAGCTTCTGTCCATTATGATGATTGTAAACTGCTATATCTGACTTTGTTTTTCTTCAAACTGATCAGTAAGTTCGTTTTGACATTGAATCCAACTAAAGATAACATTTGAAACATACTGTTTGTGACTCTAACATGATGATGAATAGAACCTTTCCCCAATTTGCAAATGAGAACATGATATCCAGTGCTACCTATTGGTTCACTGCACTGTGGAACACAACAGTTTAGAGCTGTAAGGGCTGTTAGAGCGGCATCAAGTTGCAAAAGTGATTCAGCAAAAGTCTGCATTTTTCATACTAACAAAGTGTAAGCTTGCATACTTGGAATACCCTTAACTTGCAATTAATTGGACCTTCACACCTGACGATTCTTGTCTTCTTATAGAACAATGGCGTTTGTTCGAATGTTTTTATATGCAGTGTCTTTGACTTAGAAGACAGTTTTAATAGAATGCACAAGTTTTTTCAGATGATTTTGCAGGTATTTAAGAAAGGAATCAGCTGTTTAGTTGATTTACATGTCTGAACAGCAAGTACAACATTATTCAGATGGCTATATATATATATACACTACATGATCGCGTGATTGCTATAGTCATCGTAATGTTGAAGAATCCTTAGACTATAGTCAGTGTTGCTGTACCACTTCCAGACAGCTGAAATTTTATTCTATTCCATATCATGTCTGTAAGCTATTTGTTACATAGTGCAGGCTAGACAGTGCTCATATTATGCAATCAGTGACAGTCTCAACATTTAAAATATTGCATTTGATCTCTGTTAATTAACTATGATCACATGCAGTTTTAAGAGGTTTTGTTTTAGTTAGCTGAATGACCAAGTTTAACGCAAACTTTTCTGACTTCATTGTTGCATTATTGAGTTGACACTCAGGTTGGAAACTTTGACAACAGCCTTAGATTTAGTGGCATATTTTAATTCCAGAATTTTTTCAAACGTGTAGTTTAATTTACGAAGAATAGAGCAGTGGTTTACTTCATTGGTTTGACTTATCTGGACTAATTGGTGTACAAAGGACAAATTATTAAAGCCAACGTTCATATGCAAATTAATCTTGAACTGCATTTGACAGATGTGTGACTGTGTACACATAATCGTTATATACATACACACATACATACATACATACATACATATATATATATATATATTTTTTTTTTATAACCGCCCAATGGACGGAACACTACTGATATATATATATATATATATATATATATATATATATATATATATATATATATATGTATGTATGTATGTATACATCTGCTATGGCTGTGTGAGATTATCACATTGTTGCAGACGAGCAGAAGTCAGTACAACTCTTTCATGTTCATTTGTCTGTTGTGCATTTTAGGCTATTCATGCTAGAAGTATGTTTCCTTGTCAAGACACTCCATCTGTGAAGACTACTTACTCTGCAGAAGTATGGAATAGCGGTACCTTCTTTAGTTCTGTAGGTTGTAGGAAACTTAAAGCTGTTTATGTTGTCCATTTCTATTAAGTACATATAAGCAATGGAACTGCAGTTGATAGTTTTTGTTTCGGTAAAGTAGTAGGCTGCATATAGTTTTCTTGTATTTGTAATGCAAAGTACTACGTAAATATGATTATATGCACATTGTTTGTTACTATTTGTGTGTGCGTGTAAGTGTGCATGTGTGTGCGTGGTGTGTGTGTGTGTGTGTGTGTGTGTGTGTGTGTGTGTGTGTGTGTGTGTGTGTGTGTGTGTGTGTGTGTGTGTGTGTGTGTGTGTGTGTGTGTAAGCTAAATGGTTAATTTAGTTTCTCTCATTAAATAAGATTGTTTGTTCAATGTTTTCAGGTTATTGTACCTGGAGAATTAACCGCACTAATGAGTGCTATTCCAACTGGAAATCATGTGGTTTCAGGGAATGATAAAAGCAGCAGAAAAGTGTTTACATTTGAACAAAAAGTTGTTCTATTTTACTTTAATTTTGCCATTTACTGAGTCTGACTGATAATTTAGGTGCCCATTCCATCATATCTTGTCGCCTTAGCTGTTGGTGCATTAGAAAGCAGGTTTAGTTCGATCATGCAAGATATTTTACTTGAAATTGGTATTGTTACCTTATTTTTTTAGACAAATTGGTGCTCGATCATCTGTGTGGAGTGAAAAAGAAGTTGTTGATAGTGCAGCCTATGAGTTTGCACATGTGACAGTAGATAAATCTAAATCCATATTTTCTTGTGTGACACAGTTTGTGTAATTCAAACAGACAGAAGATATGCTGAATGTTGCTGAAGGCATATGTGGGCCTTATGTCTGGGAAAAGTATGACCTACTGGTGCTGCCACCTTCATTTCCATATGGCGGAATGGAAAATCCATGTCTCACTTTTGTTACACCAACAGTTCTAGTAAGACTCCAACTAAGTTTGTATATGTATTAGTTGTTATTCTTAACTGATTGCATGTGATTTGAATTATAGGCTGGAGATCGGTCTTTAGTAAATGTGAGCAGTGCAGTTGAATAATGCCTGGAAATTGTGTTTTCGAAGTGTCAGGCTTGATAGGTTGTAGCACATGAGCTCTCTCACAGCTGGACTGGAAATCTCGTCACTAATCACACTTGGGAACATTTCTGGTAGGGTTACAGATTTATATTGCCTTTTTTCTATTGCCCCATTTCTTCAGTAAACTGATGCAGCTAGTGTAACAGTATGGTTTGAATCCGTATAGGCTCAATGAAGGGTTCACAGTGTTTGTTGAGAGGAAGATAATGGGTCGGATGTTTGATGAAAAGATGAGGCACTTTCATTGTATTGGTGGGTGGAAAGCACTTGTCAATTCGGTATGCGTGGAGGCATTAACTCTCACTAACCACATTTTGTGTGTGCTAAAGATATTGACAATTAGGTTAATGACTTTAAAGATGCCATTCATCTTACCTCACTTGTTCCTAACTTGGAAGGAATTGATCCCGATGATGCTTTTTCCAGTGTTCCATATGAAAAAGGATCTGCTTTGCTCTTTTATCTGGAATGTCTTGTGGGTGACCATGGTAGGACTGCCCATACTAATAATGCACTAGAGTTTAATTGCAAACAATTATAGATCAATTTGAGCTGTATTTACGTTCATATATCGAGACCTTCAAGTACAAGACAGTAACAACTGATCAGTGGAAACATCACTTTCTAACATACTTTCACAAGCAGGTTAATCAATTGATGTATGCATGGTATTTGATAATTCAGTACCATGTTGCCAGGCCGAACAGGGAGTGTTTTCAGAAGTAGATTGGGATGGATGGTTATTTGGACATGGACTTCCTCCTTGCAAACCAGCATATAACACTGCAGGTGTTGACGCTTGCACGGACTTATGTCAAAAGTGGATTGCGGTAAGCAGTTCTTGATATCATGTAAGATTAGAATGCTTGTCAATGAGCTAATAACAACAGTATAGAATGTCTCACTGTAGTTTAACAGTGTTATGTGGCGGTAGATACAACTTTGCGTGGCTCCAAAGGTGTTCAACTTCGAAAAGCACCCGACAAGTATTACATGACACGTCTAAAATTAAAGCGTTGGGTGTAAGTTAAGGATGTTATATTTAATCAACCGACTGGCCTGAAATACGATTGAATTTATTCGCTTCTACTCTTGTACCCAGGCCATGATTCCCATGCAGATCCCAAAGTGGTTGTGACTGAAATAAGTTTCTATGTAGAATATTTTGAATGGCATCTGTATTGCAGTACAGGATAAACTGTTCATCTGTCTACGATATATTACAGTGTACACTGAATCCTGCTGGCTCATGTAGACTGATAAGTTGAGCTTCATCGGTGACTAAATATGTGTTAGCCTTGTCTCCTAGCTTAATTCATTAATAAATCATTCTATCACTTTTACATCAAAATTGTATCTTTTGCTTACTCATACGCACATACCGTAAACCTGTGCATCACGCTAACAAGTAAACATGTCATATCGTCTCCAGGCATCAGATGAGCAACTTGACAGTTTTTCCCCAGAAGACATTAAAGATTTCAACTCACACCATTTGATTGAATTCTTATCTTTGTTGTTGCTCGAAAAGGTAACTGTCTAAAATTGTAATACAACAATATGTACTGTTTCCTGCAGTAACAGTTACTGATTGTGATATTAATTTTGTCTAGCCACCAGTTGATATTGCCAAAGTAAAGACAATGCAGTGTGCTTACAATCTCCACAGTTACAAGAATGCAGAGATAAGATTCAGGTTTGTGTGCAAGATAACTGAAAATTGTAACTAGATATGGCCACAAGTTGATATAAAAATGCTATATAGTTTTAACCCTTGAATTCCCATAAGCAATTTCTCGTTAACTTTATGTATGGACTGAAGAATACATCAGGAATTATTTTGATCAAAATAATTTTAGACTTTCTCAATCTGAGTAATTGGCATGCAAAATCAGTCCCACTGGATTAGTTTGTGGAGTCTGGGTAAGCTCAACCGGAGAATAAAGAAATGCAACCCTAGTGTCTACTATCTAATTCAGTTCTACAACACTAAATCTATCCAATTATCAAACCTGGGGATTTCACAAACTGTAAGAAAGGAATTTTCTGAACCCAATTCTCTCAGCAATGATGCTTCAGTACTCGTGTGATGTACGTGTTGAACTCAGTGCTGCAGGGTCTGAATGTTTAGCCTGTCTGGTACTGTTCAAGAAACAGTTGGATGTATCTGAACATGTGAAGATAGCTGTGCAATACTACAGTTGCAAAAAATACAGATAGTCGGTTAAAAACAGTCACTGAAAATAGACTGAATGTTAATTAATTAAGGTAACTGAGCGGATAACATTACAAACTCGCATACTATCCCTTCTTGTTTGCTGCTATAAACTAATGGCGTAAAATTGCATGAAGTGGCACTTGCCTTTTGCTACATAATACATTTTGGCCTTACACGCGGTTCTGAATGCACCATTATAATGCAATTGCTTTAGAATTCAATGCTGCATTTCCACGTAACATATTGAATAAAGTACTCAGGCGGTAGCTTGATCTCTAAAATTATCTCAAACACTGTATTTTATTTCGTGCAAACATACGAATGCTGGATTTGAATGTACAGGAGGTAGTGACACACCATGATAATGTACAGGTCTTTTATTGCAGATGGCTTCGTCTTTGTGTTAAAGCAGGATGGGAAGATGTGTTTTCTATGGCTGTGACATTTGTGAGTGAGCAAGGGAGGATGAAATTTGTCCGTCCACTTTACAGGTAACAAAACAGTAGAGATACTAAAATATTCAGCTTACCACATTGCAATGTTAGAGATTTATATGCTCATGAGAAGTCACGAGCATTGGCATTGTCTACATTTCATTCTCTCAAGCCTTTGTACCACCACATTACAGCTAACATGCTGGAAAAAGACCTTGATTTGCGTCAGTAGCTCAATGTCGCAATGCAAGTCATTGCTGGCAGTATGGGTGGCATGTGTCTTTCATACACAAGAATGGTCACATGGTGTGTACACTGCACTGCTTTGGAGACCAAATATAATATCATCAGGGTTCACATTCAGTTGAATACGACGATGCACACCCAGTCTGCTTGGTTCCACGAGCAAGAGGTGACTGCTACCCAAGTTGTCACAAACATGAGACAATTGACTGATGGTTGGAACAGCAATCCCTAGAACATAGGAAAGCCTACAATCGACATAACAGACCATACCACAACTTGAACAGAATGAGATATTGCACATATTGATCCATCCATTTAGATACATAACATAAAACTAAACTAACACCAAAACTATAACCAAAAACAAAAAACTTAATACCCAAACAGTGGGGCATAGATACTTATGGTAATTTTTCCTCCTAGTTTTGGCTTTAGGCATGAAGTCGATTTAGTGCATCTCCACTATCGTTAAACCTGTTCAAATGTAAACCCAAACAGCTTTCGCTAAACCTAGTTCAGAGGTAGTTTAGCTCAAGTGGTGTACGTTTAACGGTCACGTGATGGTAACACGGCAGATGGATCCTAAGTTGTTAGTGCCTTTGCATTGTTTTTATTTTCTCTGGAGAGTACTCGAAAAAGACAATCAGAAACGGTGTAAGATGTTGCAGAGAACGAAGAGAGAGAAGATTTCTTCAACATCTCTGACCACTGATGTTCCATATCTCACTATTGCTATGGACTCCAACCCATCATATGATGCTTTGAACCATGCAACCTCTGACATAGCGGTAGAACAAATTTCGGTGACACAACTAAGTCCTGGATATTGATGTTTGAGATACCATATGGTATGCATATATGCAGTGCTTTCTGTAGTCTGCTGACCAGGATGTTGTCACCCGCTTCAAGTTTGCAGCTGTTCCATCGGTACTAACTGTTCTTTGACGTTCATCAGATCATGGCACTTTGTTTTTGCTTTTTCTTGTCCTCAGCTTCCACAAACTTGTACATGTTAGCACTTTCACATTTTAGATGATTTCTTAACTTGAATTCAATGGGAATTTTTTGCTATCCTCTTTCCGCATCTCACCTTCCCTTCTTCACCCTTCATTGTCACATTACACCGACCAACATCTTTTATGGCGTGGTACCTGACATATTTCCATAGCCTCTAGGCACACCAACCAAAACTACGGAAATAGCCACTACTCCCCTGCAGTAAGAGTCACTTGATGTCATGTTTGAACACTCTGGAAGAGCGGCGGTACGTACTGAAGGTCTGGAGCAGCTTTTTGGATGTGACATAACCTTGCACATCCATGTCTGTAGTAAAATGATTCAGTAGTGCCAAAACTAAATGACACTGCTTTACTTCAGTTTTAGCAAAACGTTGTGAGTTATACTCTTGGTTAATAAAGTGCTGTTTATAATGTTAGTTATGGTAGAACCAAAGCAGCAAAGATCTATAGCCATGTACAACATCAACCTTGCACGAGCAGCTTGGACTCTCTTACTTTGGCTGTGTCACAGCAAACCCTTATGAAGCACTTACATTATTGTCGCAAATAATAGACATGCTTATTCTACGTAAACCAAATTGGAATTCAGACTAATATTTATGACAGGTTTATATTCAAGACAGGCTTATATGCCTCTTGAGCATGCTAAGGTATAGACATGACAACCATATATACCACTTGAAAAAGCAAGATTGGGTAGGATATATAGACATGACTGTACCATGAGATGCCGGTTTCAAGAGCGTCAGCTGAATCTTCGTCATCATTGTCGTGTCATTGAACGATGCACGCACATGCCGACTTATGCGTGCAAGCATGTGACCGGACACGTGTACGCATGCTGTGCATATTGAACAAAAGATCGGCTTCTAGAGGTGACCAGCTTGTACACAGCACCAGGTCTTAGATTTTTGGCTTTATTCAAGATCAGCTTCTATTCGAGGTCGGCTTTTGCGTGCGACAATAGGGTAAATCCAATTAACTTAGAACCCAATGACAATAAAAACTAGTCATTGGTGTTGCCTGTTTCTTATAGCTGTGTTAAACTAATTTAACTTAGTGGAGTTGTGTGTGTGTGTGTGTGTGTGTGTGTGTGTGTGTGTGTGTGTGTGTGTGTGTGTGTGTGTGTGAAGGTAAATGGAAGTGCACTAAAATCAGTTGAGAAGTTCACATATTTGGGAAGTTTACTATCACAAAACCCTGTTCTAGATGACGAAATAGCTGTGTCTGAACAAAGGTAGTGTTGCTTTTGGTAGCTTCACAAAATGGCTTTAGAATAAACATGGAATAAGAATAGTTACAAAAGTGAAGGTATATCGTGCTGTTATTATTACAACTCTACTCTATGCCTGTTAGTCCTTGTGTGGAAGTTCGTAGCGTGTCATTTCATCTCCCCCCCTCCCCCCCGGGTATACCAAGGTTTTCTATTGCGAATGCAGAGATGTTGTAGTACATAAATATTTTAAATGTTGGCAGCGTCGGAAATGTGCGACACCTGCACTAGAGCATATCAATTTCCGTTAGTGAAGCCTTGGACACCAGACCATCGTAAGAAGAGCGCAATTTGTGCTTTACAGCGTTTTTCTTGATTTAGCTAACGTTGTTTATTATTGTATTTACACTAATCCGTTTATTAATTATGTGATAAGTATATGAACTCGTCACGCAACGTTAAAATACGCTAGAATAACTACTTCAGCAAGTGTACGTACTATATCGTATACACTGCGATTAATCTATAAAAGTATTATGGTCACTTAATATCAGAGTCTGAATCAGATTCCAAATCATCTTCATCAAAGTCAGAAGGTAGTGCTGTATCGTCCAACTTTGCGGAGATGGAGTTAGCTTTCTCTGATTCTAGAGTGTTGGACTTTTCCTGACGTTTGTTTTTACAATTGCAACACCCGCAAACATCCGTGCATCCAAAAACCGAATCAAAACATGAACATGCACATTGGTAGCTTGTAAAAATGGCATTTTGACGCCTCACATCGTTCCATATCGTCGTCACGGCAGGGCAATGAGTTTCCTAAACCAGACATTGCCAGCCGCACAGAATTCAATTCTTTTGTTGTATAAGGTGGAAAGTGGCTCGTTTACCTTTCCCTCTAAAACATGACGTAGTATCCACACCCAGAAAACGCACAAGATCTTAATGAACCTAAGGTGTTTGCAATTGCTCTTAAATCAATAATTTGTCTACGTTTTTTGTACCAGTCGACCACAATAATCTGGCATCAATAGAGAATGAATGTAACTATCAATAACTGCGACATCAGTGTCTGGCGATGATATCATGATAGTCTGCGCTTGACCAAACATTCTCGTGTCAGCCTCTTTGTGATCACATGTAAGAGCTGGTTCACGAAACCAGTGCGTTCGAATTCCATCCTCGGACACTATCCAGTTCCACTAAGCCACGCGGTTCCACAATGACAGCGTTACTTGCACTACGCTGCACTAGTATACCATTAGTACAGTGGGTGGAACTCTTTCCAGACAATGTCTCTTCTAGGATATCATTATTGTCGAAGCAAAAGACTGCAGGTCGACCAAGCTAAGTGTTACCGGGAACGTATGACATAAACTCTCTTCTCAAGTAGTTGTTTTGCTACTGCCGTATCAACTTCGTCCAGCTGTGTGCGCGAAATACAATGCTCGAACTTGTTCACCAGAGAGAGAATTGTCGTGTTTCCCATGAGAGGACGAATTGCAGTGGATAGAGCAATATGATATGGCGCTTGACTCGACCGTTGTGTGTTGCATAAACTGCACCTAAGCAAGAGACATTACTAATCGATGAATCCGTGCATCAGTCTCCACTCGGGATGAGTGTTCGACGTAAAATCAAACGCAGTTTCCCCTCCACCTAGAATCCACGCCAGAAAATTGTACAAATCGCTAGGAATTCTAATGTCCTCTTCTGTGACGTCAATGGCCCTGGGTAGCCAAGCTATTTGGTTTTTTAGATTGAGCACAGATGAACGTAGATTCATGGCTGCGTGATACAATTCCGCAGATGGTGTGACAGAGTGTGTAACAGCAAGGGAAGCTGAAGAAACCGAGGATGCTCCAGATTCTAGTTTCCAGATACCGAAGACGACTCTAGGAGAGCTTGAAGCACTTCTCCAGTTCCAAGGTCTGACCCATATACCGCCTCTCCTTCGGTCTAACTTTTCAAGCACCAAAATTACAAACGTTCTCCAAAGCGCGGTCTCAACAGTCTTTCAGTTTTTCTGTCCAATATGTAGGATTCGAGCTTGTTTCTGAAAATACATCTCGCAACATCTTGGTACGAATAACTTGTCGACGCTCTAGTATGCGTGTGTTGCACAATGCTGGTCACTACACTAAATGCCTGTGTCGGCTGCCGTAATTTCGTGTTCAGATTCTGATGTGCAAGCATCACCATTGTCGTCAGCAGGAACTGTCTAACGGGTAATTTTTGTAAAACAGACGTAGCAAGATCGGTGGTCTTTAACCTCATTGGCATAGATATCTCTTTGTAATGCTAATAGCAAATGTTCATCTTTGTGTAGTTGTGCCACCTTTGTAAGGCGATTGACACTGGTGTCCAATTCACAGGAAATGAGACGACTTTTTGTTCGTTTTTGATTGCTGGTATTTTTTGACAAATATTACAAAACCTGTAGTCGGTAACTGAAAAGCGCTTCGAACGTGTCTTGTGTTGTCACTGCAAGATTCAGCGGACGAAGGTATTGCCTCTTTTACTGCTGAGGACTTTGCTTGCTTGCGACGGAGAAGACGCAATACATTAGCTTTGTTCGTGTAGTCTTGGTAACACCGACGGTGGTAGCCTCCTCTAGGAGAACCGTTTGAAGAACTGCGGTTTCTACACAAAAATTCGTACGTGGGATCGCCATCTCCTCTTACACACGATACTTCGTGTAGTTTTTCCCAACTGCGATGCAAAAATTGTATAATGGGATCAGATGATGCATTTTCAACAGTATGAGAGAGACAATAATCCCAGTCAAGACAAACCACCTTTGAGCTTGAAGCAAGTTATACGGAACAAGCCACTTTGATATCACTCTCCTCCAGTCGTTCAGAGTCCGTATCCGACATTATGTAACAACCTCTACTGACTGCTTGAAGGTGTTGTGTACAGAGAAGGCAACACGACAACAACAACGATAGACTTTAGTAGTAGTAGTGTATAATCACAACCAACCCAGATCATGTGTCAGTATAAATGCGCTTTTTATTACTACGTATAATATACTATTGTCAACTGCTGTTGCGAAACCACTACTTCACTACATCATGCAGCATTCTACTTCCGTGTCACGCGCATCCATGCAGGTTCAGTTATTCTCGGTCATTTACACCCGCGTGTTGAGCCGGGTTGAGTCATTCTTATCCGGTTCATTCATTTACACCCACGTGTTGAGTCATCTTCATCATGTTGAGTCAGCTAAGTACGGGCACATTTCTACTATGTGCGCTGTAGCTAACGCCGCGAAAGAAACCCGCATATGTCCAAAACGTGAAGCTAGCGAGTTCATAATTACATCAGTCGAAAGCTCATAACGAGACGATTTCAGATCAGTCGTTGCGAAGTTGAATTGCATTTACATAACAATAGAATTGCTCTAACAACACTACGAATACGGTCTGGGTACACGAGGCCAAACCTACAACTTTTAATACGTTATACCGGAAACGTCGCACGCTTCCCAGACTGCCAACATCAAAATTATTTAGTAGTCACACCAGCTCTACCAGCTGGTACCAACAAACCTTGGTATACTGGAGGGGTGAAATGAAGTTCCTAACGAAGCTTCCTGCGAGTTTCCGCACAAGGACTATGTGAGACCTGGAGACTGTACAAGAGACACACCAGACAACTAGACAAATTCCACATGCGCTGTCTCTGCAAGATAGCGAATATCAAATGGCAAGATTGACTACCCAACACGGAGGTTTTGAAAAATGTAAAATATCGGGAATCGAAGCATTTCTTGTGCAGTCTCAACTTTGTTGGCATGGACATGTGTGTCGCATGACTGATGAGAGGCTGCCCAAAACTGTCTTTTACTGTCAGCTAAAAGATGGAAGTAGATCAGCTGGAGGGCAGAAGTTGCACTATAAAGATACCCTGAAATCGAATATAAATTATGTGGTGTTGTGAATGTATCCAAATGGGAAAACATTGCATTAGATCAGACGTTATAGAGAGCAGTTTGCAAGGAGTCAGCAACAATCTTTGAGGACCAACGAGTTGAGTCATTGAAATGAAAGAGACAGACGAGAAACGCCACTCAGCCGTCACAAACAAGCTACATATGTGATATATGTGGTCAATCCTGTGGGGCTTGGATTGGTTTATAGTGTGTGTGTGGTGTGTGTGTGTGTGTGTGTGGTGTGTGTGTGTGTGTGTGTGTGTGTGTGTGTGTGTGTGTGTGTGTGTGTGTGTGTGTGTGTGTGTGTGTGTGTGTGTGTGTGTGTGTGTTGGACTACTAAATGTGCCTCATGCCAGAAACTAGAGACTATAACCGTTACCTGAGATCAATTCTTGGGGTTACCAGAAGTCAACAAATGACAGAAAGGACTACTTCTTTGCAGTTCAAGGCCAAATTTGGTATGGAAGGGACTATTAAAGAAGTGATGCTGAAACGTCTAGGGTGGTTGGGATACACTAGCAGAATGGCTAAGTCTAGGATGCCCAAACGTATTCTCTTTGGTCAGTTACCAGCAAAAAGACCTTTTCACAGTGTGTAGTTATGCTGGAAAGATATGATACACAGATACCCAAAGGAAATTAATATGCAAACAGATTGGTATGAGGTGGCACATGATAGAAAGACTTGATATGACAGTTGTACAGCAAATCTGAGTCAAGAAGAAACAACAAATTACTAAGGGGCTGTCCGTAAATACCAATAGTTTTTTTCACTCCATAAACTTTACGTTTATGGGTGGTGGGTCTCTGCAGTTTTCAAAGTAAAAAATATCGATGACGCCTCCTGACACACTTTGTATTGAGTGTACAGACTAGCGTCCAGTTAAAACAACTCCTACTGATAGACACAGTTTGCGCATATAGCTAACCACGTGTCAACCGCGTGTCAATCAGGTGTCGAGAAAATGGCTGTATACAGCCGACGTTGTTTGGGAGTCCTCTTCGCAAGGATGTTTCTTTAGAAGGTTGGCCGATCCTGATGAAGACGCTGGATATTATGCAGTTATTGAAGCGCTCTGGACACTGCAAAAATCTAGCAACAGGACTTCCTTTTTTGCGGAAGTACAGCGGAAGTGGACTGTAACTTATTAGCTGCTGCAGAGAGCTGATTGCATACAATCAAGAGAGAAAATGACGATTGGCAGCAGTTGGTTTACGAAGACTGGGAAGGAACGAAGCAAAAACAGTTGTAGCAGATGCTGGCTCTGAAAGTCCAAATGAAGCATACTGGTACATGTGTCTTCAATATTTTATGTAGCACAAAGCAGGAGGGTGGGTGGTGGGTCTGGAAACTTTGGAAAATTTACGGAGTAAAAAACTATCGTTAGTTACAGACAGCCCCTAAAAGAACAAAAGAAAAAGGAAACAGAAAGAAATGATTATTATGATACATCTAGACAACATGCTATAGGTTGCTCAAATGTACAAGAATTTAGAAGATCTGAGGACTTCAATCGTCATAAATGTGACAGTTCCAGGAGAAGAAGAATTTTCCCCTAGCAGCAGCCTAAACTCTTCTAATCTCATCAGTACGATGATGGTCGATTTCAAGGTTTCAAGGTGTGGTGCTGTATCTAAATTGGTTAGAGTCATCCTATGGAGTGAGTACATTCGGGACCCTGCAGGGTTGCAAGTTCCAGTCACAGCTATCGCCTGCTATGGCATAATTTCCTTAATTAAGCAAGAAACTTACACACAATTGCTCTCGACTCAGGAGTATAAATGAGTACCCAGTCTTTCACTGGGACCATAAGCAGGCATCGGCGGTGACACAACAGGGTTGTCCCCAGCATACAAAGGCACGGCGCTGTGCCATGCCTTGGCTTCTACTGGTCCAGACCCACCTTGCTTTACTGCATGAGTAGGCAGGGATTACCTATGAAGATAATGGACTTGTATTTGTATTTTGCAAAATGGGAAGTTGTTTGAGGCTAACAAGTAGTTCCTGGGATGCTTGGTTGGAAGATGAGAGCAATTAGGGCAGAGACTGCCATATGGTATGAACTTAATTGTAATACAAGTACTCAAAGATAAACAGTGGTTATCATGCACCTCATTATTAGGTCCCTATCTGTTGGTACAGCAATCTCTTTAACAAGAGCATTTAGGCAGCTATAGGTCTGTGGATATCTGGGTTCTTAACTTCTTGAGGTTTAGAAATTTTCCCACATGTTTCAATACAGCTATCATGTGGTCAATCGAGCACAGTGAACTAAATTCTAAGTCAGAGAGATAAACCATTTTGTTCCTTTTGTGCCTGAGCATTCTGTGACAAAAGTTTGTGAAGCAAAGCATCTTGGTAAGCAAAAGCTGCAAAAGCTTTTGTGGGGGCAATAGCATAAAATTTGAGTGGGCAAGATCAGAAAATTTGAGTGGGATGATCAGAAAATTGAAATGGGCGTGGTCAGAAGAATTTCCACCGCCTCTTAGTAAAATTTTGAGGACACCCCTGCATAACATCAGTCACTGGGGTCCAGGTGAGACTTCGGGTGCTCACACCACAGATGGCTTCATACGCCAGTGCTCCTGTGAGTACCTGACCTGGCTCCAGGAGATCGCTAGCGCATGCCCAGAGTTTCTCCTGAGTAGCGCACAGGAGCCCAGCTATAAGGCTGGGGGCATGACCAAGAAATTGGCAGCTCCTGGTGATTGAAGTCTTTGCGGGGTGTGCGCACGCACGCGTGTGTGTTGGAAGCAAACTATGAGCAAGACATGATATATGGACACCTGAGATGATCAGCTAAATCTTGCATGTCTGCCTTTACCTGTTATGGAGGTCCTCAGGTAAACTTCTAATATAATAACTAGTGTTGTGTTTTTACCTGAACAACACGTCATCACAGACAGCAACACAATAACAGACATCAACAGGCAGTGCACATGAATAGCAACAGTAAACTTCACTTAGGAATGTTACCAAGCTAGTACCTTTCAGCCGACACAGAGTTGAATGCTGTCTCCATATGCTTACTAGAGTCGCTTCTTCACACCCTGATTTGGTGAAGACTGACAGTAGACACTGAAGAAAGAGCTTCTCCTGCTGAACTGCATTACGTATTGCTACAACTTTGGGAGATAGAAATATTTGCTGTAATGTGTCATCAACTTCACGCATACCAATAAGCTTTTGAAAATCTGAATCATGAGCAAGAGCATTTTCAGCAGCTCTACGACAAATATCAAGAGCACGCCGAGCATCCCCAGACATAGCAGCAACCTGACACACCAGCAACAATGACAGTGTATCTAAAATCAGTAGTAGTGTCAGCTTACTTTCCTCGCAACCAACTGAACTGCGTCTGGATCAAACGCTCTAATGTCTTTCAGTCGATAAGTAATAATATCTTGAAGTTGTTTGTAAGTGTATGGTTGAAATGTGAGACGAGTCACTCCCTAAACAATGCAACTATGACAAAATAAATACAAACTGACCCACAAACTCAGTAAGCCCTACCAATCTGCTCTGCACTCGATTTGTCATAACTTTCTCAGGAAGGTCCATCGTGTTGGCAATAGCCAAAAGAACAAGATAGGAGTGTCTTTGATTTGGCC
Organism: Corticium candelabrum; assembly: GCF_963422355.1. NCBI lineage: Eukaryota > Metazoa > Porifera > Homoscleromorpha > Homosclerophorida > Plakinidae > Corticium > Corticium candelabrum. The sequence continues at coordinate 6,965,498 of NC_085099.1, forward strand.
AGTTAAACAGGTTATACATCACATCTTGCTTCTTAGTCCACAACAAATCAAGCTAACAGAAAGATTGATTGTAATGTCTTGTACTGTAAACATCAATGTCACATAGAACTACCTCATCAACCACTAGAACCAGAGGATGTCGTTGTGGTGATGGCTGCTTGAACATCTTAGCAAGAAGTTCTTGAGCATGGTGGACAACTGCTCTTTCACCCGTCATTTGCTGTGACAATACCAATACACATCAAAAGATGTACTGGTAAGTGTACTTTACCTTATTACAATATGTAAAATAATCACTGCAGTTCATATTAACAGCAATACAAACACACACTGCATACAAGAACTGAAGTAGGACAGTCACACAGACATAAACTTGCTTTTAGAATGTTGCAAAACATGTAGTGTAATGCGATAGAGATGTACATAGAGACCGAGTTGATGGTTATGACTGGTACTGGTTGACTAGCCATTCATTCTATTGAATTCTTTCTCTGACATAACAACCTTAAAAAGTAGAATCAGTCTTGTGTGTATGCTGTGGATCAGTGTTACATCTGGCGACGAGGATGGCAGAATTATTTGGATGAATGATGGAATTCAATGAATCGAAAGAAGAATGACAACTGTATGCAGAGAGGTTGACATAAATTCAGTTTGTTACCACTGTGGTAATCAAGGACACAAGCCTGTTGACTGTTGGTTCAAGACTGCCAAATGTTTTGAGTGCAGCAAATTTGGGCATGGTAAGGCTGCATGTCGCATAGTAAAACGACCAAGTCTACTAGACGACCACCATTATAGTACTCACAAGATTGGTACAGATCATTCACAACAAAGAGTGGACATGTGGCAGTATTCAAAAGATCCACAAAGGAAAAGAAAAACCAATCAAGATAACGTGAACAGTACAAGGAAAACTGCTTGAGACGAAAGTAGACACAGGGGGCAAGAGTCAGTATCATAACTGAGAAAACATAGAAGTTAGTCTGGAAGTGAGGCCAAGAACTACTGAAAACACCAAGAGGGCCTTGAAATCGTATACAAAGAAAATTGAAGGTGACTAGACACACCAGATGGCCACGATTGTCTCTTCCATTAATTATAGTTGCTGGTACTGGCCCAAGTTTGCTAGGTAGAGACGGGCTCCGAAAAGTAAATACTTGACTGGAAAAGAATTCACATGATAGAAACGAAACCAGACCAAGAGAGAGTGGAAGGAATATTGACTTTCCACAATAAAGTTGTTTAGTGAAGAACTAGGTAAACTGCAGAGAGTAGAAATAAAGATACAAGTGGACATAAAAGTGAGTTCCAAACTTTTTCGTCCGATGCAGATACCATATGCTCTTTGAGAGAAGCTTGAAGATTAGTTTCGCCTTACGAGAGCAGGAATCATTGAAACAATACAATATTCAGACTGAGCTGTTCCCATCATGCCCAGATTGAAAAGTAATATATCAGAATCTGTGGAGACTATCGGTTGATGGTAAATCAAGTATGCAGTCTGAAATGTGACAGTTACACTATTCCACGGATTGGCGATTTGTTTGCACAGTTAACAAGAGGACAGAAGTTTACAATATTAGATTAGAATCAAGCAAACCAACAGCTGGTATTGAATCAAGATTCGAGGAAGTATGTGGTAATCACTACATCAAGGCTTATACCAATATAATAGGCTAACATTTAGAGTATCATCTGCTCCTGGTATTTCATAGCAATTCCAGAAGTAGCTATCTATTTAGATGATATACCAGTACGTAACAAGAACAATCAAAGCACCTGGATAGCTTGAGCAAGGTATTACAAGAGATTGAAAAGTGCGGACTATGATTGAACAAAAGCAACTGCAGGTTTATAAGATAAAATATTTCTAGATCCTGAATATTTCTTCTATATAGCGTCCACGTTTGTGATCCATAAAGAAGAGTTGCAAGAACAACTGCTTCGTAAACTTTGACTTTAGTCTCTATTCTTATTCCTTGTTGACTCCATAATCTTGATTGAAGTGCGCCATACGCTCTATTTGCTTTTTGCAGACGTGCAGCAATGTCCTATCAACACTACAATCCTCTGAAGGAACACTGCCAAGGTAAGAGAAAGAGGATACCCTCTTTAGTGCTTCACCATTCACAAAAGTGTCCTTGCCAGCATTTACTGTACATGTACCAGGAATCGGCTGAAACTTGCACTCCGTTTTCATGATATCTATTTGTAATCCAAAACTGATAGCTGCATTTGCAAGAGTTTACAATTTCTTGCATATCATCTGCAGAAAGTGCTACAAGAGCACAGTCATCTGCAAAAAGCAGATCTCTTAATTTTGTGGTTACAGGAAGTCTGCAAAGATTGAATAAACCACCAACCATACAATATTGAATTGAGACCACTCCTCTATTTTCAGAGCAAACAGAGTGGGTGACAGTATGCAGCCCTGCTTTACTCCAGTTGCATAACAAAGCTCTCTCATTTTCACCTTCAGATATGACTTCTGCATTCATTCCTTCATGTAGATGTCTCACTAAATTTACAAATTTGGGTGAGCAGCCCAATTTTGTCAAGATTTTCCACATTGCCTCTCGAATAACTGAATCAAAGCTATTGTCAAGTCTATAAAGACCATGTAGAATGGTTTATGTTGCTCCTTGCATTTTTCTTGTAACTGTCTCAGGGTAAATACCATGTCTGTGGTGTTTCTTCCGTTTGCGGAAGCCACATTATGACTCAGAAAGAGATTCTTCTGCTTTTGAGTCTACCAGTCTATTCACAATAATGAGATTCCACGCCAGTTTCCACAGTCACTTTTGTCACCCTTTCTCTTGTAGATTGTGATTATTTGGGCATCTTTCAGGTCCTTTAGTACAATTTCTGTATCTCAAATGTGGAAAATGACCTTGACAATTCCCTCTGTAAGAGTATCACCTCCTCTTTGATAAAACTCAGCTGCAAGACCATCAAGACCAGCAGATTTTCCAAAGTTTTAGAGATTTGATTGCAGAAAATACTTCTTCAGGTGTGTTGGTGCTTCATTCGTGTCTTTATGAAGTGATTGCTGTGAAATCATGTCTAGAGCCGATGTATCAACCATGGTATTCCTGTTGAGTAGGGGGCAAAAGCGACGCTTCCAGAGCAAGAATTTCTGATTTGTCTGTTAGTAATTGACCATCCTCACCGCAAAGTGATGCAGAACACATAACACTTGGACCAATAACCTTTTTTAGGTCACCATCAAACCATCTGTCATTTCTATCTGCCAAACGTCGTAGATGATTTGCTCGATCTCCCCACCACTGATCTCGTAGATGTCGTAATTTGTGCCGAGTTATCCTTTTCAGTTCTTGAAAGATCTTGTTGAGTGTGAGAAATCGTGGATTTTGTTGTACTTTCGCAAAAACATCATGCTTCTTTCTTAGCAGATCTTGTATTTCATCATTGTTGCTGTCAAACCAGTCTGTTCTCTTATTCTTTTTGTACCCTATTGCTTTCTTTGCTGCTTCTATTGTTGCCATCTTGAGCGTATGCCATGTACCCTCTGGTTCATCAGAAGCTCTCAATTCCATACTGAGCTGATTTTCAAAACAATCAACAACACTCGGATCATTCAATTGATCTATGTCAAATTTTTTCACTGTAATAGTAGTGAAATGTCGTTTGGTTACAAATTTAAATTCGATGGTTGACCTCACTAACCGATGGTCTGTCCAACATTCAGCACTTCTAAGTACACAAGTCAACTGAATATCTTGCACATCTCTTCTCCTAGTGATGACGTGATCAAATTGATGCCAGCAATGTGACCGTGGATGTTTCCAAGTTGTTTTTAGTTTATCCTCTAGTATTAGTAATGCTTAGATGATGAGTGTAGAACCGAGTGCTAACAATAGACAACCATTTTCACTTTCATTGCCAACTCTGTGATGACCAATGATTCCGGGCCAAGACTTATAGTCATGACCAACTCTTGCATTAAAGTCACCCATAACAATGACTTTGTCATCTGCTGGAATTTCACAAGAAGGTCATGAAGCTGGTCGTAAAACAAATTCTTTGCTGCGTCATCAGAAGTAAGTGTTGGAGCATACACACTTACTTACAAATGTTACAGATCTGTCTTTGGTCAAAGGTAACCTCAAAGACATAAGTCGATTACTGTAAGCGATGAGAAAATCAGTAAGTTTACTCACAATGTTTGTTCTGATGGCAAAACCAACACCTGATCCTTGTTTGATTCCTGATGGTTTACCTGACCAGAAAAATCTGTATCCATCACCCCAACAATTTCATCAAAACTTCCAGTATCAGCAAGCCTCGTTTCTGATAGAGCTGCAATGTCAATTTCAAAACGAAGAAGTTCAGAGGTTATCAGTGCTGATCTTCTTTCAGGACAATCAGATGTGTCATGATCAATCATTGACCTAACATTCCAACAAGCTATTTTCTTGATGACCACAAAACCTTGAGATGACTTGTCAGACTTCTTGAAGTGACAAGTGTCACGATAAAGCGGTTGCCCGCAAACTGACTGCGACATTCTGAATGAAAGAAATAGATGTACACGAGATTAGAGTGAATGTACGATTGTCCAGGCCGTACACGCAGTCTCACGAAAAACACTTCATAATAATGTACCGATAATAACAGGTGTATACATTGTCTTCGTTCAGGGCTAAAAATCGGTCCAACTAGTTGTTGTCATTTGACGAGTTACCAAAACTTTAGGTTGTCAAAATTTTAGTCCAGGACAGAGAGTTACCGCCATATTTTTACAAAATGAGGTTTTCGCCGTTATGTTTAGCATAGACATAGCCATCGCTTCTACCACTAAAAGTACACGGGCTTATAATTCAATGCAGTGCAAGCATACATCACAGTATTCAGTAGTTCACAATGGCAGGAATCTGAGAAATGTGCAACCTAAAGAATCCAACGCATTACTGCTAAACCGATGAAAACAATGTGTTGCACATGTAGTTTAAAGTTATTGATTCATGGAGGTACACTGCACTGTACAAAAGGTGATAGTGTCAGTTAATTCAGTGTCTGGTGACTCTTAAGAAATGCTATTACATGCATACCATCTCCCGATTTTTGATCTACAGGATTCACTATTGTCTCCACTTCTTCGCGTGCACTGTGGACACAAAAACATCATGCCTGTACTCACTCAGAATCCTGAGATTGAAACTTCTTTCTATAGCGTGCATTAGATCTATACATGTACATATATACAAAGAACACTGGCTCATGCACTTCCAGTTTCTTTGTCTGGGGTATGAGCAGTTTACAAACTTAAGTTGTTGGTGTGTACACGTCATTGCACAACAAGTGTCCAATGCGATTGTCAATAGGGAGCATCTTTCAGTACAGTACAGCTATGCGCCTGCATACCGAGAAAGCCATTACAAATTAGCTTCATAGAATACTGGCCTTGGACTGCTAGTCATCATTTGAAGACTTATATTACAAATTTAGTTGTCAGTTGTACCATATACTTAAGTGAATTGAACAACTTGTTGAAGCACTCACATAAGCACCTGTTATTCCAATAGAGACCAGAGAACATTTATCTCAATCACAATTTGGTAAAATACAGTAACTAGTACTTAATTGCTAATCAGGTTACCAATGTGAGACAAACCAATACTACCTTCAATATATCAGGATAGACTTGGGACGCGTCAGTCACCCTCATGCCATTCACCTCCACATACTGAAATTGTCTCAACCTGTTGCAATCAACATCACTCTGCAGAGCAGTAATCACTTCATGCACAGTGGCAGTCTTTCCTGATCCAGGCACACCAGAGATATAGAGGCAGCTAAAATAAATAATAAATAAATAATAAAAAACCAGAAAAATAACATAACTACATTATACAAGCCCAAACCCAATAGTTCCTAGGATACCAACACATTAAGCATACCCGCCACAGCCATCCTCAATTCTGCCTTTTACAAACAAATAGATATCCATAAATTCATCTTCTCGACAAGGAAGATGATCAGGAAGAGCAGACAACTGCAGCCTGCACAATGAACAAAGCATTGTCAAGTGGTAACAAGTACAATAGCAAATACAACAATTAATTTAGTACAATTTAGTAAGCAGTCTCATTTTATTTTTGGAACCGGCAGTCAGTCACATGGACTTGTCCATGTCCAGTTAAAATTCTGTTCTCTAAAAGCTCTGCTGCTCTATACAATGCCCATAATACTTGCAGCTATAGTCTTACTTAGAACGGGCTTCTTGAAAGACATTGCTCAACTTTGAACATGGAAGAGGTCGAAGTGGAAAACTAGATGACGATGCATTAATGCTCTTACAGTGAGATGATGCGAGTTTGCAGAAATTTCTTTTCTGAGCACGCAGCACTGTCCTTCCAGAAATACATCTGTATTTTCTTTCTTTTGCAACATAGTCTTCATCCTCAATGTTTTCTTCTGATGATCCAGTGTCTAATACAACATATTCTTCATCCTCACTGTTACCTTCTGATTCAGCATCTAACGCCGGTCTATACCTCTTCTGAGTGTGTCTCTTCCTTTTAACATGATTTGCCTTCCTGATGTGGTTATTGACATTACCTTTTGCTGGCCTTTTCTTAATAGACGGTCTCAATTTGTATTTGGCTACAGACCGACTAGAAACTAGTGGTGTTACACTATTCTCCTCACTTCTTGCTTCACACAAACGAAAATGTCCAGTCAGCTCCACTTCTTGAGTCTCACTCACTCTAGTAGACCCAGCATTGTCACACACCATCACACATAAAGGAAGAAATTTGCCAGTTCTATCATCAAAAAATTGACTCACAAAAAGACAGTGATCTTCATCATATTCTTCTATTGAAGGCATAGAAGAACCTCTAGCTTTCACACAACACGTCCCTCTTAGTGTTTGAAGTCTAATTGTGTCTTCGTGGCCGGCATATATATGTCTCTCACTCGTGACTTTCTCATCTATACTTAAAGAAACACTTGACTTCCTCTTGAATTGCTGTAAAGTATAAAGAACTTCTTTAGGACGATAGAACCAATGAATTTTAGCAAACTGCTCTTGATTCATGTCTTCATACAAAGCCAGAATTTGACAAACAAAAGGTTCATCTCCAACTCTCTGAGGTGAAACTAGTGAACAGTCTCCGACACTGAAATGGTGACCATCTAGCAAGACTTCCCTAACAGCAAAACAACGAGCAAACACTGTCAAATTCATGTTAAATGGATAATTAAGAAATCTCCGTTAAAATATAAGAAACCCATGTAATAATTCTAGCAAGCATGTGTACCAGCAACACTCCAAAATTTAATAGTTTGTCTATAACCATGCAATTCTACTAATAGGTTGCATAAAATCTTCACTGACAGCTACAAAATTGCCATACCAGATTTGTCTGTCTGTCTGTCTGTCTGCCTGTCTGCTTGTAACATCAATCACACCAAGACTGTTCGGTCAATCACCATGAAACCAAGAAAGAAGACTGCATTTCACACTCCAATGAAAAGGGGGTATTTTGGTTTTACAAGTAAACGCTTTCAAGGGGCCCCTTTCAAGGTACAAGAACTGACCCTAATAGTGAGGATGCTCTTATTGCTAGATTAGCACCATAAAATTTAGCATGATAAACCTGTGAGTTGACATCTGACATCCAACAAGCCATATGATTCTAGTGGAAGCGTCTGCCAACATTCGTCTGGTTTTGAGCGACGTCATATCTGCATTGTGACATCTGAGAATCACTAAGTGTGTAAAGTTGCAGCGTATTCTGCTTTCTTCTCGAGTGAAACAGATCAGACTAACAAGTTTCGTGTGTCAAGGTGTGGTGCACCACACCTGTCTAGTATTCCCTAAGCAATGCTGGGTCACCCCGGTAGTAAAACTTACATATAAAGCAAAATTAAATTGATACAAATACTATCAGTAAATTAAAGCCACACCTGTCAGTAAGATGCATAAATTACAGAAACCCAACAATACCAACCACTGAACATTACATAGAGTTGCACCAATAAGGATATTTGGCCGATATGCCGATAACCGACAACCGATACCCAAGCAAAAAAGCCAATACCAATAGCCGATACTGATATCTGATATAATTACTGTATTGTCGCACATAAAAGCCAACCTCGAATACATGCTGATCTCGAATAAAAGCCAAAAATCGAAGACCTTGTGCTGCATAAAAGTCAGTCATGTTTAGAAGCCAATCTTTTGTTCAAGACGTGCAGCATGCATACGCGCGTAGTCAAGTCCACGTGCGCATGTGTCCGCGTGTGAGTGCAGTGTTTCAAATGTCACCAACAATGATGACAAAGATTCAGCTGACCCTTGAAACTGGAATCTCATGGTAGTCATCTCTATAAATCTTAAAGAATCTTGCTTTTTCAACTGGGATATGGTTGTCATGTCTATATCTTAGCGTGTTCAAATGGCATGTAAGCTTGTCTTGAATATAAGGCTGCCTTAAATACTAGTCTGAATTCCAATTTGGCTTATACAGAAATAAGCACGGATTTCATTTGTGACAATATGGTACATTATTATATAATCATTGATGTTCATGTTTTACAAGCCTTGCAGCACATGAATCTTGTGTTCTCGGTCACCTCGAATATGCTCCCAAATAGAGGACTTCTGTTTCTTTGTTGACATGCACGCAACTCACATGGCCCTAATGGACTGACTACTCATGTGCAATTTATCGGCAAGCACCTATGCAAGAGTTACCGATTTCAATATAAAACCGACATGGCTACATCGGCCGAATACCAATAACCAATTCAATGATCGGTGAAACTCTAACATCAAACAAATATCTAAACAGATTGACCTGTAAACCAACCAAATATCAACCTTTACACTCCCTTCCCCACATCCCCAATTTCTGTGGCATCATCAAAAGTAAAGTTCAAAGATGTGTAATTAAAAAAAGCCAACACTCTGTTGGGTTTAAAATAACCTAATGTCAATGAGCATATGCACTGCATTCCAACTGGCTGTCCGTCCATCCATCTACTGACACACCGCTGTAACTCTAGCGCATGTGCGCCTCGGGTAACAATAGACATCACCACATCAGCCATTTGTAACTCTAAACAAGTGTAACACAAGCCAACCAATAACCATTCGCTGAAACTGTCAGAAGGCTTCCATATCTTTGGCACACTAGACACAGTTGTCACAAATCACCACGACAATTCAATTCTCATATCAAGTGCAACAAACCAAGTGAGCCTACAATAGATAAACAGTGTTTGCCTGATCGACTGACTTGTCATTGGCTCCATGTAGATATACATTGAATGATGCTAAGGGGTTGTCCATTTATTTTGGCATTTTCACGAGAATACAAAGCTTACACTAAGGGGAGAGACTTGCTGTACGCTTTTGAAAATGTTTGTACATGCACATGAGCAGAGCCTGTTCTGGCGTATTCACGAGAAACTCTATTGACTGAAGGTGAATTAAACTGCTGGCTCTTCACAAACTGACACTAACATTTTAACAATATTAAATACTGTACCTTAATACTACTCCTAGCAGGTCTTCTCAAATATCCTAGTTTCTAGCTACCACATTCGGGTGTGTTGGTGTGATTGGCATGAAGCTTGGCGTATAAAAGTCCACCTTAAAGTTGAGCCATATGCAAGAGCCAACTAACACGTATCAACACTCTGTGAATGCGTTTATGTTTGCCAACTCTAAACGTCTTGGCCATCAAGACGCTGTTACACATAGTGCACAAACACTCTGGAAATCTGGCAGAGTGGAGAAAAAGAAAAGTACTTGAATGCACTGCTGCTAAGTTGGAAAGACCAAGAAAAGCAAGGTGACAACGAATTTTCAACGCAGTTCAATGCTGAAGGTGAGAAAGGAGCAACAATGCATTTGTTGGGTTGCTGCTAGAGGCTCATTCACCATGCTGTTTTCTCAGCACGGGCAGATTAGATTATTAGTTGTTCGTAAATCAATTTATCATTGTATGCATTCATGAAGTATATCTCATTTACAGAATTGGCAGCCACACACAGAATTCTCATAAAGTTAATTAATAATTTAACGTTGTATGAAAATTTATGTTGTTGCATGAGTATCCCATTTTGACAATTTATCATTATTAATTAAAGTATATAATTAGCAGCCAGACAGAATGTCATGAAGAATTTCGTTCAGAGTAATATCCCGTTCAATGATATCCCGTTCTGAGAAGTCAGCAGAGATTGAGTATCCCAATGTATGCAAATCTATTTGTTGAGTATCCCATTTCAAACAATCCCGTTGATTGGATTATTGATTGTTAGTTAAATTAAATTATCCCCTTGAAGACAAAGAACATAAGTGAAGGTCACAGTTTCAAAAAAATCTCGTTGATTGGAGTATTGATCGTGATTGATATTACTATCCCATTAAAGCCATTTTGACTGTCTCGTTGGACGGGTACTTCAAAGACGTGCGGCCGTTGCGAGGAACAGGTGTATCAAACCTGGCATCTATTCGACGCAAGTCCATTCGGGCTGCAGGAACCTGAAAGTCACGTGCAGTTACGCACTCACCCGGATAATCCTTTCCCCATATATATACCAAGTCACAATTCGTCTGACTATTTCAACGTCCTGTCGGGCATCTTCACTTCGAAGTCATTGCTGGCGTTGCAGGGAACAGGTGTATCAAACAAGGTAGGAATTTGATTCGCCTACACGACTAAACAAACGGTAGGCAATTTTTTTCAAGACATGGATATACACAAAAATATCTTCCTTTTTCCGACATCGCCTGCAATAAATGACACACTCCAACCATACCGTCCGACGTCAGGAACATGCAGTTTAAATTCGGTGGAGATCCAATAAGCCATTAGAGATATCGCAGTGGCGTGGGAGAAGTCCAGAAGACGACAACAGCTTTGCTGTCAACCTCTATGAATTCGGCATGTGTGAGCAGAATTCGGTGATGATCAGACTCGCCGTCTTGGAGATCCTTTCGTATGAACTGAACAGACAGACAGACAGACAGACAGACAGACAGACACACACACACACACACCTCCTTTATTACATATATTACATATATAGATAGATGTGATAGATAATGTATGCATAAGCTAATAATAGCAGTGGGGGAGGGGTTAGTTTTAACTGACATAATTTGCATTTGACTGAATGCCTACATCAGAGAGTGCCCACTAGAGAAGCGTGCATGTACATCGAGTTGAGTATCTGGTAAAACTTGTCGTCTCCACAAGAAACTGTGTCAGCTCACCGCGTATCCTGCTGAAGTAAACTCCTGCTAGTCGAGTTCGTGACACCCTCATCCGAGAGAAGACAAATGCCGCAGTCAGAAACCGCGTGTTTGGATGCAAAAGATGATGTCATTTAGAAAGTTCTTCAGTAAATACACATCATTGTCTACCACAGAAGCAGCAGAGACATGGTGTTTGATTGATTCTATCACTACTGATGTTATATTGGACTGGTTACCACCAACACTGTGAAGAATGTCTTATCTAGCCTTCATGGCATATTTCAAGAATGTTGTCTTCTTGTTTGAGAAAAATTGAAGAGGATCCCTCTGATGACTGTGGTTGGAAACAGCTTTTTATTGCTCGAATGCTTCTTAGACCTCATACAGGTGGCAAAGTAGCAGTGAGAGAAATCAAGCCAATCTATAATCGCTTTCTCCAGTTCCACTGGCATAAACTGATCTTTCTGCGTAGTGGTTATCACAACTCTAAAGTTGATTAAAGCTCTTCCAACATCAAGAAATCAACAACTTCTTTTTCAATGTGGCAAATTATCACGAGCTTCCAGGTTATTGACTAGTCAGGCCTAGCTCCAAGTACCGATCACACTGTCGCTAAACTTGCAAATAAACATCTCACAAAAAATCATGTCAGTTTTCTCTAGAGGAAAGTCAAGAACCATACACGACACAAGTATTCTGTATGAACAAAGAAGTCTTTATTGATGATCAGAAAGGCTCCTAAAGGAAGTGGAGGATGTCTTTAAGAGTGGACATATGAGCATCTTCAATCACTCTTAGAAAACAACTTGTGTTGTGACCTTTTTACTTAGTTTGCTCTTTGATTGCTGAAGGACATGTTCCTGAGGCAGCCGTACCTCTTTTGATGGCTTCTCGACTCATTGCTTTACCAAAGGATAATTCTAATGTGAGACCTATTGCTATAGGTGAAGTGCTTCAAAGAGTCACTGCAAGGGCAATGTGCACTCACATGGCTGGTTTGTTTTCATTGTACTTTCACCTTCACAGCGCGGCATTGTAACACTTAGTGGAGCTGAACTCTTCTTATTCCATCATATTTTGTGTCTGATGGAAATTAGTCTTTCATTGTCCATACTCTCAATAGACGTCAAAATGCATTTAACTCTGTGTCTAGAGACAGCATTTTGACAGAGACCAAACAGAAGCATCTGGAACTTTTCGAACATGTCAAGCAAATGTATGGGAGTTCAAGCACATCGATGATCTCATTCGTCAGTGCTGAGAACAAACCGTCTCATTGGCGACATCACACACAAGGGTCGCAGCTAATTTCCATGTTTGAAAAACAACATCAGTTTCGTAATGACAGAATAAACATCTAGTGTCCTGGCCGGCCTCAGAAATAGAGGATCCAGTAGTGCAAGAAATATCAGACGTATCAGGTGTCACTTGAAACCAGTTGACATCCCTGGATTAATCAAGACTGCCCCACAATGCAGAAGACCAGGTCCTTGAGACCGACGGCAGAAATTCCAGAGTCGGGCATAAGCAAAACCACAAGAAGAACAAACACAACAACACTGTAGACGTAAGAAATCAAGATTGGGCAAGCAGCATGATATGTTCTAGATTGATGTGCTGCCATAATGCGTATTCATCTCGAACAAATAGATTGCAAAGTAGACAGGTTGAACTGCGGGTTACAGAAGGGCTCCAGTGACTGAGACTTGGTAGGACTTACAACCAATGTGGAAAATAATGGTAGGACATAGGACAATACCTCACTAAATGTGTTGTTTGTCCGACAAATACTGCACCAGTGTTGGAACGTGCTTGGACAAAATATCCACCCGTATGCATATATGATAGTGTAAACCTTGTCTCTTTGCACGTGATGGCCTTTCCAATGGTGTAACTGTTAATTTCATGAACTTAGGTGCCTCCTAGCATGCTTTATCCAGAGAAAACGTCAGCTGCCTTTAACGCCCATTCTCCCTTGGAAGTTGGTTATCAAAAATTACATGCAAAATGGCTGCACTAGGAGAGACACTTAATTAGAATGTCCTACCAAGACTCAGTCTGTCCGAGCCAAAATAATGCCCTATTTTCCACACTGCTTACAATGGTTCATCGCTAGTAGAGTCAGTCATCTGATCTGATGATCCAGCTGACAGAGAAAATGATCTCGTCCAAAAGAAAACCATCAACTAAAGGGCTATTTGAACCACCGAAAACAAAACAACAAACACAACTTTTAAACGGCGGGCATTACCACTGGACAACCTGGTATATCCTCAATGACCGTACAGAGAGTGAAAGACACAATGGTTGTGCTGTTGTGACATCACAATTGAATGATGACACCTCAGCCAGACAATGGCAAATGTTGGAGATCATAGATAGAGCAAAGAAAAGGCAAATCGAGAAACATAAGTACTTGATGACAATAACACTATGCACCAACGTTGACATTAAAATAGTGAAGACAAAATAGAACAGAGTAAAGTGAAGATCAAAGGTCCAGACGAATTTAATTAAACTTGAAACTGTTAGTTGCAAAGATGGGAAAACATCAACTGGAGTGCCACACAAGTACAGTCTGAGTGTTTAACAAGTTGAAAAAGACGAAGCAAACAATCACAACCGAATTTTGAGAAACAAACTGACAAAAGACGAAGCTCATCTACCAGTGAGCACCAGCATATACAAATGGGATATATATAATTTATATACCGAGAGCTCGATATAGCTACATATGACCATGCCCCTTTCTGTTGTGTGACCCAATGTAGCAGGAAATTGGGTACGCAGATATTAGGTACGGCCGTACCTAATATCCTAAGAATAACAAGTACAGTGTACCGAATATTCTGTACACCTGTGTGTTCAGTCCAGGAAATTGAGTTCGCATCTATTACCTACCTGAAACTTGCCAGTTCGACTATCAACAAGTAGTTTCAATCAAAATTAGCAGCCAGGTAACTTATGCTGGAACATAAACGTATACAGGCTGCATGCTTCTGGGTGACATCGCCCATCTTCTAGTTGATATTTTTGCACATGCTCAAAAAGTCGCATTTGAAAATGCTGACTGACGCTGCTGGCAGTTGCAGCTCTTCCACGGAAGCTGAGGAGGAGCTTTACAGTGTATGTCCAAGTTTATAACTATTTTGGCATACTTGATACAAATTATTACAAATTTAATACAGTCGCGTGTCACTTATCCGACTTTCACTTATCCGACAGGAGCTTGTCACTTGGATGATCACGTGGCTGGTCAGCTGCATACATGTGTAGGTACATGTACATCCACGAGCAGGACAGTTGTTTCTTGTAACAAGTTTGAGAGGGAGTTCAAGCGTTTCTTCAGTCGTGCTCAACATTGAGCAGAAGCTGGAAATTTGCCAGCACGGTAGGGAGAAGGGCTTTTCGCACTGGCGCATCGCTAAAGAGTTTGGAATTGGTCGTCCGACAGTGCATGACATTCTGAAGTCGGAGGGGAAGTTGAAGGCATTTCAAGCACAGCTTGAAAGCAGAGACTGCATGAAGAAATGTTGCACGATGCGAGATTCTGACTTTCCAGAATTGGACAGGGCTGCTTTCACTTGGTTCGTTCAGGAACGCTGCAAAAAAAGGTAAGAAAATGTCCACATGTGGAATTGCATTGCTAAGCGATCAGTTTTAGAATGTTCGGTTACCCGGCGTGCGGTCTCTATACGTCATGCAATCTATATTTATCTAAAGTCTGACTTCTCCCTCAGTAAATCATGAATAACTTTTGACAGCAAGGTCCTAGAGACACGCTGAACACTTCATTTTAGAGCTCATGGTCATGCCGTTCTTTGGGTGTGCATTGCAGATGAACTTCCGTCAACCTTGTTATGCAAATTGTTTACCTAGCTACTCTATGGTTAACCAATAGACAGCCTTCAATTGAAAGACAAACCCACCCTTACGCTAATTACCAATTGCTCATTGGCTAAACGCTGAGAACACCTGCCCACGTAAGAACCACACACAAGCTTCCGGAGGGGAGGGGGAGAGAAGTCAGAGTGGACGGACTTTAGATACACTTACACTTTTACATTGCCTTTGCTTGTTTTCTTCTCTCTGTCCTCGCAGGTGTACCTGTCAGTGGCCCCGTCGTGATGACGAAGGCAGCCCAGCTGCATCCACTGTTGTATTCCTGCGCATCAGAATAATTTGTAGCTGGCACCATGATGGCTCGAGATTTCGTAACAGACACAGCTTACGTTCGCTGCTGGTGCAGGGTGAATCACTGAGTGCCGACGAACCCGCTGTTGAGCCCTTCCAACAGAAGTTCTCAAAACATGTCAATGCCCATAAGCTGAGCTGCGACCAAGTGTTCAATTGCGACAAAACAGGCCTTTACTGGAGAGCTCTTCCTTGCCACACTCTGGTCAGCAGTCGGGAGACATCTGCAAGCGGAACAAAAAAGTCCAAGGACAGAGTCACGCTGATGGCTTGTGCCAATGCTAGTGGTAGCATCACACTTCTGTTGACGTTCATCCATAAAAGTGCCACAGCAAAATGCCTGGATGGACAGCACCCTGTTCCGCTCGTGGTTCCACCAGAATTTTGTTTCTAAGACAAGATTGTCCCTTATACCGGCTTTACACTAGACGATTTGACTCGAGCCAAACTGGCCCGTGCTAATTTGGCACCGTGTAAACAATGTTGGCTCGAGCTAAGTGCATTTAGCCCATGCTAAATTAGTCTGAGCTAAACCATAGGGCCAAGCTCAAGCTAAACCATACGGCCAAGCTCGAGCTAAACCTAACCACGTGTTACATATTTTCGTGTTACTGGGCAACAATACAAATAGTATATTTCCTTCTGCATATTCCCGTATTTCTCGTTCCATATTCGCAACCTTGAAGACTTTGATGAACATGTCCAAGAATCTTTTAGAAAGGACTTGCACTGGAATCGACAAAATAAGGTTAGAAGAAAAAACAGTAATGTCTTCTTCATGCGCTTACGCAAAGCATGCCAAATGCACCACCATGCCCAGTTAGCCCAGATAGTCTAAACACACCACCAATCATGCCAAATTAGCACGGGCCAGGCTCGAGCCAATTTGGCTGGAGTCAAATCGTCTAGTGCAAAGCCGGTATTAGGCAGCTTGGTCTGCAAAAAATAGTGGTGTTGCTGCTAGACAATGCTCCAAGCCATGCTTGCCACCCAACACAACCTCATTGATCCAGCCAGTGGACCAAGGAGTGCTGGAGAATATAAAAAGCCTGTACTGCCGCGATCTGCTCCTCCGAGCCCTGGACGAGGAGGAGGATGGCTCGACAGTCTTTGATTACAACAAAAGACTAACCATCAAGAATGCTGTTATGATGGCTGCTAACAGCTGGGAGGAAGTGAAGAGCAAGCAGACCATTAGCAACAGTTAGAAGGAGCTATGGCCTGATACAGCACCTAATGAGGGTAGTGAAGTTGCCACTTCTGAACAGTCGTCCTTGGATGAAATTCAGCCATTGCTCGAGCAAATGAATGTAGCTGACAAGGACAGAGAAGCGTGGCTGTCTTGCGATGCTCACAATCCGGGCTATCAAGAGTTGAACGATGATCAAGAATGAGCGGTTTGCTATGGAAGAGCTGTCATATAATGATGCTGACGTTGAGGAGACTGAACCAGCAGTTTCTCATAGACAAGAATGTAAGGCCTTCGAGAAGATCCTCCAATACCTTGAGCAGCAGGATGATGCACGAGTGTCGGCATCAGTCACAATAAACGCATTGTTGTGTCAAGCTGCGAAGAAGTGAGCGTCCACACTTGTCCAGCACCGAATTGATGAATTCCTCAAGAAGAGATGAATGGACATTATGATAGCAATACAAATTCATACATGGATCACACAATTGAACGAAACAGTTTAACGAGCTGGCTAGAAATTTAATTCTTCAGATGATATGATAATAACGCACAGGGTTCTCACTACAGCGTGGCAGCCACGCTCAGAAACGGTAGATACGAGTCCAAAGTCTACAGCTAACGAATGTTTGAAAATTCCATACTACTGGAGACAATACTAAAGGTGACAATAGCCACAAATCTAGGCTCTTGCAAAATAATGTGGGATGATAGCCTCGCTCCATGACGTACTTGTACGCACAACCTGTTGATTGCAGTCCCAGATGCGCTGCCTCTGATTCTAGTCCCGGATGCCCTTCCAGTGATCAGGAAAGCACGTTCTTGTCCGGCAAGTGTACACCTAGAATCTACTCTAGACTGGTCAAAGCAACAACAGTGGTAAATGTCAATCAACGCCCAACTAGACAAACTTTCTGTAGTTCGTCTACGAAACTTGCGCAAGAGCAGTCGATGAACATCGCTAAGAAGGGCTTACTGACGATCGAAGTTGATTTCCTTGCGAGGGCAGGGCAGGGCACTTGAATGTACATCTTCCACAACGCAAAGTCTACCTCACTGGAGATCAGCTCTAGTGCGCATGTCCGACAGTAAAGAGCAGTGCGTCGTTGACCTGCCCATCCCGCCACGCTCCCAAAAATCTCTAGCGAGAATCCTGAACGCATCCAGCATATTACTGTACATATATAAATTTACAATCAATCATGTATAATTTATTTCTAGATCAATAAGACATTTGGTTCGTTTAAATTCACATCTACATTCAGTGTACATGTACATCTAATGTGGAAAATATGCCATATAATATGAACAATAGTTGAGTTCGTAACAGCTTCAGTTATCCAACATTTTCACTTATCCAACAGGGTCCAGTCCCAAGGGGGTCGGATAAGTGACACACGACTGTATACAAATACCTGATGTACCAAATTAAAATTTTAAGTAGTATCAAATTCTCCAATATATTGAGAATATATTGATTTCTTAGTATATCGGGTATTTGTATTATTAAATTAAACAATTTAAGATATTGGATATACTTTACCTACCAGATTTCCTAGGATACTCAGTACGACCGTACCAGATTTCCTGATCGTACCGGATTTCCTAGAGCTGTACTTATTCTCCTAGGAAATTTGGTACGGCCGTACCCAATATCCGGGCGTACCCAAACTCCTGTTTCCGGGTTAGAAGCCTCGCTACGCTTGGCAATAAAACATCTTTTGTTCAAGATGAGGACCAACGGATTCGAAAGCTGAAGCTCCAAGCTTTCGATTCGTATGCCACATGTTGAAGAAATCTTTTTGGTCGTCGAACAGGCGTGGACGTTCGATACTAGGCATTTTTCCATCATCGCCTGCACTGGCTGCAGACAAATACTAGTAGCATCACGGAAGACAGGCTGCAGAGTCGTTTCTAGTACGTTGTGTTTGGTAGAAATATGCCTACCTAATCATGTACATTGGAAAGTACGCTCAGGTCTAATAGCGGCAGCCGTTTGATAATTGATACGGGACCCCAGTCTAGATCCTCTTGTTGATGTTGGATTGTGATATTCATTTCCACTTACGGCGGGCAAGGCAAGCAGGCAAACAGGCAGGGCAGTCACACTAACAAGCCTATAACCTCCCTAGACCTCTGCAATGGCAAAGTTGTTGCTGAAAGGAACACAAGCAACGAAACAAATTACCTGTAGTGCAGCTGCCAACCATCTTGAACACCTTCTCCTATCCATTCATAAGTCATCGACCTCGTAGAACCCAAAGGGAAGTAGCCAACTGGTCGCGCCATGTATACTTAGTACAGAAGTCCCGTATGTACGTTCCCTACACGGCTTACATACAGGCTATCAATACAGCTCAACTAGAAAATCCAATACCGCAGAAACAATACCATGATAATCAAAATAATTCCGCAGGCAATCTTTTTAGCAAGAGACGCTCGTATATTCAGAAATCTAGCTTCCTTTTTGTAAGTCTTGGACATGCTTGACAAGTTGTTTGCTTTGGAGTCAAGTTCTAAACAAACATACAACACAGTGAACTACTAAAAATTAGTTTGAATTTTAATTCTACTCATAACTGGTGCAATGCTTGTTGGCAGTAGTGTGTATATATATTATAGAACGACAGCCTAACACAAAACGACTAGCTCAACTTCCATGGGAAATAAACACCAACAACTCTAACGCACGTTACTACCAACACCACAATCGGATAATTGATTGGCTGAGTCGGATAATTGGTTGCCCCAACCGGATAATTGGTTGTCTGAAGCGGATAATTGGTTGCCCCAACCGGATAATTGATTGACTGAGTCGGATAATTGGGCGGGAAATACTGTAGCAGTTGGACAGTACATGGTACCCTGCATTGCAAAATGTATCATAGATAAAAGTTCAAATAGATGTGATTGACAGACAGATAGACAGACAAACACACTGACAATCGCTCAGACATCACAATTTTTGATTTTGGTTCAGGGTCAAACACATATCTGGATTTATCCTTGGCTCACCCATAAAGCAGCGAAGTCATATATATTCTCTTCAGTGTCAACAGAAGGTGCGACAGCATTGCAAAAAAAACAAATGCAGAGAAGTACAGTAATGAACGTCTCCCTGGTGAAGCAGTCAGATTAGTGCCTTTGGTCTTTGAACATTTTGGACATTGGGGGCAACAGGCAGAAAAATACTTACATCACCTCTCTCTAAGGTCTACAGACGAGTGTGGGAATGGAAACAGCTCACACTTTAAACCTACAGGAGAGAATGTCTGTTTGTTCAACTACAGAAATGTAACTTGAGGGTGATATAAAGAAAATTAAGACTTCAAAATAAATGTAATGAGTAGTTTTTACAAGTTTCCAGGCCTTGTGGCCTTGGAGTAGATAATGATGAAAATAGCTTTAGTAATGAACAACTGTAGAGGTTTGTAATAGCCATCTCTAAATTGTGATTTATCAAATAAAAAATATATACAGATGACAGACAGACAGACAGACAGACAGACAGACAGGTCCCTTTCATCTAGTCATAATGTGTATGTGTATTTAGCGCGTATATAGTGTGCATTGTAGTTTTAACCAATTTTCATGTATGTACTAGATGTAATGGACACGTAAATTAGCTATTGCTTTGGCGCTATAGTTCATTGATGAAAAATATATGTATTGACAGACAGACAGACGATCAACTGGAACATCCAGTGTAAATGTGGCAAGTTGGCAGATGAATATCATCTTCTTACATGCAAACATGGAGGTGGGCCTGTGTGGCAGCATGATGAAATTGTAAATGCACGGAGCACTTGTCTACATGAATTAAAGATTCATCACGAGAAACAACCTCGTCATCATTACTCTGGAAATGAGAATAGACCAGACATAGTTGTGTACGACTTTGGGTGTAGCTATGACCTTGACGTAGCCATGGCTCATCCTTTCAGACAAGACATTCTAAAGCAGGCAGCTTTAGAGAAAGGTTTTGCTGCAGCAAGAAGGGAGGAAAGGAAGATGATCAAATACGAAAACAACAACTTGCCGGCAATACATTAAGCCTCCATTTCACTCCTCTGGTATTTGAACCTTTTTGGAACTTGGGGATCAGAAGCTACCAACTATTTAAACAAACTAGCCAGAAGATCAACAGTCGTTGAAGGCTATATACAAATGAAGCTGACTTTAGAAGTTTTTGGAGGAAAAAATCCTCAATAATCTTACAATGATGTAACATTAAAGTCATCCTCCACAAGCTGACTCGTGTCTTCCCTGGAGAAGTAGATGAGAACATACACAATAGAGACTATCAAAGTAGCTTGCATTAAACTAAAGCTGAACTCAGTAGCTTGTTTGCATTTAGAAATGTAACGTAGAGTTTGTGTTTCAATAAATGAAATTGACAGACAGACCGACCGACAGACAGACCAAAACAGATAGCCAGGCAGCAATGCTAACTAGGTGCTATTGGGGTGGTCTCACATGATGGCAATTACACCTACAATCCTTGCCATCATTATCTAGTACATTTTACAATCATGTTTTCATACATTTATTCCATAGTAACAGTTACAATAAAACAAACTAACGTTTTTAAACCTAAAAGTTACTGTAAAGTATGTATGTAACTGAAACACGCAAGTTTACAGCGGGAATCAACTAGTTTAATGACACTAATATACACTGATTTGCGGTTGTACAATTTCTGTATAACATATCCATGCATATTTCAGAAAGCACCTTGCACCCTCATAACAATGTTCCAACTACCCTGAAAGAAGAAATTTGTGCGGGAGAAAAATTCGTGCAATTTTCTGTGATCACAAGCCAATCGCACAAAATAAATTCCACATATATTTTTCCCTTGTGCATGATCTTATTGCGCATGGCCTTATTGTCGCACAAATTAATTCTGCACAAGTAGTGATGTTTCTAGAAAAAGCACAATTTTTCTCCTGCACAAATTTCTTCTTTCAGGGTATGCTCGTAGATAAATTTGACATCCAACTACTCTGCATAATAATACCTGACATGTGTTCTCCTCTCTGCAGCACTTCCTCAATATTCTGTACCATTATCATCTGGACATCTTGCAGTTCATCACTTAACTTATTCAAGTGACGACGAGATCGTGAGTCTTGGTACTGCTTCTTTGCCTTGTTGATGTATGTCTCTAATGCAAATTCTCAGTATATGCATCCGCAAAATGTGCTAATGAGCATTTACTTACCAAACTCAATAAATGCATATGGCCTGGTAGCTTGGCTAACATCTGCCTGATGCTCATTTTGAAACTCTTGTGCAAGGTCTTTCAAGTAATTGAATGCCAGTCGTTTAGGAAATGACTTTTCACACAGAACCAGATAGCATACACCATGTTCAATGATATAACTGGTGACAACAAGCATGGCATCAACATTCAAATCATATTGTTATGACATTGTGTAAAACAATAATATAGTCTGTTTTTACCAAATTGCCTGCAAGACCATTTAATAGTTCAAGTCCCTTTAGATTAACTTAATAAAGGCAGTAAGTAAGCCACAATCAGCTGATCAGCACTTTCAATTTTGTAAGAATTAGGTTTGACTTGCCCTAAGGCCACACGGTTTTTTCTCTGTTTCTCGTCACCAGCGTGCATAGGTTTCACTGACTGGAAGAACAAAAAACATCACATGACTTGATCAAAAATACATTTCAGTTAGAATAGTAGTGCTCTGAAATAGCTTGTTAGCAAAGATGGTATGGTGGCACATATTCTGAAAGAAAACAGCTGTGAAGCTCTTGACATGCATGCCTAGATTCTCATATTCACACCCCAAGGCACGTGCATGCACGTTGATTTCTGTGCACCATTTCCAGATCAAGTTCGTTCATAGTCACTTCAAATTCGTTCATAGTCACTTCAAATTCGTTCATAGTCACTTCAAATCGTGTTATGTCAATTCAAATTCGTACTTTGTCAGTTCAAATTCATATGTTGTCAGTTCAAGTTCATACTTTGCCACTTCAAATTGGCATTATGTCAAATCAGACTCATTCACAGGCATTTCAAATTGGTTGATTGTCATTTCTAATT
Source organism: Corticium candelabrum (assembly GCF_963422355.1). NCBI lineage: Eukaryota > Metazoa > Porifera > Homoscleromorpha > Homosclerophorida > Plakinidae > Corticium > Corticium candelabrum. Next base: position 6,988,199 of record NC_085099.1, read on the forward strand.
CATTCACGGTCATTTCAAATTTGCTATGTCATGTTAATTATGATGTAGATTCATGTTGACTGGACTGCTCTTAGTTTGGTTAGTATTTTGGATGTGCGTTACGCTATTGAGCAAACTCTTGGCGTAGTTTACTAATTAGACTATTCGTGAAGGCAGTATTTTAAAGACAGACTTTCTGCAAACACCCCCACCGGGCACAATGCGAGCACAACAACACACACAACAATACACGCAACAACACACACAACAACACACGCAACAACACACACAAGTAGCAAATAAATGCCAAATTATGAAAGAAATTGTAATAAAAGCAGTTAAATCAACTTAGATCCAATGCTGATTGTTTTGTTTTAGTCAAAGGCACAGATCAACCGTTACGTAATATGGACAGAGGTATTCTCCCTCTTGGAAATTGACATCAATTAACTTGGTGTTGTGTTAATTACATCGTGTACTGTAATGCTAGTATGTAGAATATCGTTTATGTGATGCAGTATATTTGTTCAGTTTACAGAATAAAGTGTATGTATGTCCGATTTCAATCTACTGTGGCCAATCAGTAAAATTGCAGCTGTGTGCATAGATATGCACCAGTAGCGAATTTAAAACGACTCTTGACAGATTTGAATTGACAGTTGACAAATTTGAAATGACTGTGAATGAATCTGATTGACATAATACAAATTTGAAATGACAAAGTACAAATTTGAATTGAAATAACGCAAATTTGAAGTGACTATGACCAAATTTGATCTAGAAATGCTGTAGTCTCCTCCCTACTCTGTTTATGGTTCATTTCGTGTAACAGCAGAAATCACTTCAGAAGTATGAACCAGGAAGCTCCACTACGACAAGCAAACCGAAGCAATCAGCATTTTTCCCCCCCATGTAAAAAAAGCTAATTTTTATGATACAAGTCTCTTGAACAGCAATAGATAAAGCCATCTACCAAACAGTACCAATCACAAGAAAGTGAAATAAAGCAGTGAAGTTCTTACTAGCAGTTGTAATATGATCACAAGCAACATAAGGTTTACATATCTGTAAAACATATATTGCCAAGTGCTGGAAATAATGTTTTGCAATTGACTGTTTTTCGGACAAAATTAGTATTTGCCAGACAAACATGATTTGTTTGATCAAATTAGCCGGATGTCTTCCATGCAGGGCATAGTTGGCATTTACCTTCGTCACAAAGATTGAATGAGTCTGCCATGTTTTCTGTTCATAGTAGGCTGGACTTAGTGAACTCGTTCTGCATCGCTTGCCTGCTAACTACTGCAGCTGTCTTGCGGTATTACATCATGTGAGAACTGATTCGCTCGCGCTAGAGTAGCATCTATTTCCAGTTAGGCTACTCCAGGTCAAGTTTGGGAACTCGTTCATCCTTTGTCATGGTGCTACCCCGTTGCAGCTTTTGTTGAGTAATTGCAAAGCATTTCAAAGGCTTGCTACTGTGGCTTCACTAGCTAGGATAACTTTGATTTAAGGTTTTTCCTCCGTAATTACTTAGCTCTACCTGCAGCACTCCACTGGGGACCCACTATAGTATTATATGAATTCGACGGCCCTGTCAGTGCAATGTGTGAGAGCTATGCTACGTGATCTTAGAGCAAAGGCATCACTTGAGCAAGCTCGAACAACTTTACAAAGAATTGGAGACACATACGTTGCAAGTACCAGCTATAGTACTTGCAAGTTGTCGAGATGTCATAGTGTTCTGCCCAGGATTTTTGGAGTGGTGGTCAGGTGTCCGCTGCATTAAGGGCGTGGTTTATTCTATTCGTATATCCGGGGGTGGGGAGAGCAGAGCAAACTCCTGAACAATCAAGCATTGTCACAAAACAGACAAGAAAACGAAAAACAGACAAGAAAACGCAAAACAGAACGCATCACACTGTCGATGGGCCATGATGTGAAGAGCAGACTAAGAAAGCTGCAACTTTTGTCAACAGTTGGGAACTATGTTGCCAAGTCTCATGTCTATACTATGGAATGGTTAGACATTTGCCATCCATTGGAGCAAGCTAAACACTAGCTAAAATATATAGTGGTAGTCGGAACATGTGGAGTGATAGTCGGGGAGGGGGAGGGGGGCAACCACCTCGACCACCGTGGCAGAACCCTGGTCATATCTGTCATCTAAACATGATAAGACTGATGCCAATTGTGGATAACTTAAGCAGGTACAAATGAAGACAAGCTATTGCAGCTAAACAAACCTCGTCACCGGCTGCAAAATCTGATTTGTCCGATCAATTTGGCTAGATAACTGGCCAGTACTATTCAAGCACTGATTGATAATAACCACACAGCATAGTGTCACTTGTTCAGAATAAAAGGTGTAACGATGGATCCAGAAAATTTCTGGTTTCCTGAAAACTAGAAAAACCCTCAACCGTTTACACTATAGCCAACAATAGCTCTGTGTAAAACTTATCATATTTTACAGATTGGTATATGTAAAAGCCTACAAAGAACAAGCCAATGCCATTTAGCAATTACATAAGTAACAGCAAAAAAATGTGAGTTAGTAATTACATACAGACGTCACAACCGCAAGGAATCACAAGCAATAATAGGGAAGCCGGGGTTGGTGATTAAGTGATGAAAAGCACGTGACTGAGCCACATGGGGAGGTATATAAGGGTTGTAATAGCTAGCAGCAGTCATTCGTAGTGTGTGCGTATAGTAGTGTGGTGTGAGAGACACGTGCTGCAAATCAGTATACTAGTTATACCTATCTAGCTAGAGTTGCGTTGGTTGAGTCAATAAACGACTACTTCGAATACAACGTCTCTGGTGTACCGCTTTGTTCGTGTTACCAAGTCTTGTACTGCTCAGCAAACTTTTGCCTGTCTTTCTAACATCGCGCGTGACATAGGGCTCAAGTGGGGGGAAAAACTGCTGTTACCAGTAGAAGAACAAGGAGGTCAGTGAGCACGTGTGAAAGCGATGAATCGTTTGATTGAGACGGGACGTGGAATGGAATATGAGGAAAAAGACCTACAGGAATTTGTGAGAGAGCAGCAGACGTTAGAGCGAGAGAAAAGGGAGAGAGAGCGAGAAATGAAGAAAATGCAGTATGAGTTGAAGAAGAAAAGGTTAGAATTAGAAAGTACAAAGATCATCCCACCATTGCTCAGCAAGAACTAGATAGCTATTTGCAAAAATTTGAGCGTTTTGCAAGAACCAACACATAGGGCAGTGATACGTGGGTGCCTGCCTTGAGTGCTTTGTTGTTGACTGATAAAGCCCTTGAAGTCTATTTGAGATTATCAGATGCAGCTGTGGTCGATTACGATCAACTCAAGGAAGCCTTATTGCGGCGTTATGATCTAACAGAAGATGATTATCGCCTGAAATTTTGTCGGAGCAAACCTGAGTTAGGCAAAAGTCCTGAACAGTTTATTTATTGTCTACAGAGTTATTTAGAAAATGGATGTCGTTAGCAAGCGCACAGCGGACATGGCCAATGACATCAAAACCTGGTTGTAAAGAAACAGTTCCTGAATTCGTGTTCCCGAGACTTGGCTGCACATCTGCGTGAAAGTTAGCAAATCTCCAGGAAATAGCAGAAGTTGCAGAAAGGTTTTGTGGAAACATTTCGAGGCAACAGATCAGGTCTCACTGGAAGTCTCAAGCAACCACTTAGAGCCAGAGAATTGGCTCCGCCAGCCGAGCGGGAGTCCTCGGCAAACACCACAGTGCAATGTTTTGTGTGCAAAAAGTACGGGCACAAGTCTTTTGAATGTCGTCTGGAAGCAAAGAAGCAATGTTTTTGCTGCAACAAGCTCGGTCGTGAGGCAAGAGAATGCTGTAGTCCTCTACCTACTGTTGACACAAGGAAACCTATTACAAAAGCTTCAGCAGCTCTGCAAGGTCTGAAATCACGTCCAACCAGTGACTACTCTGGGGAGGCCAGTGCTGGATGTGTGGTTGAATCGGGTGCCTTACCTGAAGCATCTTGTCAGTTAGTTGACCAAGAGCCGCATGAGTTTGATGGCGAGTTATCTTCAAGAAATGGCAGTAAGAACCCGATTGTGAGTAGTTCCCAACTCTGGTTGCCGGGAGTGTGCGGTAAGGTTGGTGACGTGAATGTAAGTGGTTTGCAGGACACGGGCTGCAGTGGAGTCATATTAAAGCAACGGTTTGTACCTGATGATGACTTTACGGGGAAACATGCTTTTATGCAAATGGTCAATAACACATCAAGAGGGTAACAGTCGCGAACGTGAGTGTAAGTACGCCACATTTTACTGGTGTTGTTGAGACTTAATGCCCTTCAGATGCTACTTTCGACTTGATTATTGGTAATATCCCAGGAGCTCGTTCTGCTAACGATCCTGACTCTTCCTCGTCTAAAGCAGGTGCTGCTACGACGAGAGCCCAGGAAAGTAGACAAGGTGAACTATCACTGTTGAGGGTTCCATGCTCCAAGTTATGGAAGATCGTTGACAGCTACAACGTGAGGATCCCTTGGTGCAGAAGTATAATGGACAAGAGAGTCACATGCAGAAAGGGGAGGGAACAGTCTCATTTCAGGAAAAGAGAGGAATCTTATACAGGCTGTATTGCCATCCCAAAGTCAACCAAAGAAAGCCGGTTAGACAAGTCATGGTGCCTGTCTCTTTACGTCGGCAGGTGATGGAATTATGGCACAACTCTTTGATGAGCGGTCATTTGGGAGTGAAGAAGACGATGCACTGTATCTTGGCATCATTCTATTGGCCGGAAATTGAAGCGATGTCTCACATTTTTGCCGTTTGTGCGAGGTCTGCCAGAAAACCATATCCAAAGGTAACATTCCAAAGGCTGCGTTGGGGAGGATACCGCTGATCGACACGCCTTTCAAGCATGTAGCCTTGGACCTGATAAGACCAATGCATCCAGCCACTGAAGAAGGTCAAAGATATGTTTTGACACTCATTGATTATGCCACACGATATCCTGAGCAGTTCCGCTAAAGTCCATCAGCACCGAAGCTGTATCAGAAGCATTGGTCAACTTGTATAGCCGGGTAGGCATTCCAGAAGAAGCGCTACGTGATATGGGCACGCAGTTTGTATCAGATTGTATGGCAAAAGTGTCCACGGGCTTCTCAATATTAAGCAGTTGACCACGACGCCGTACCATCCCGCATGCAACGGTCTTGTGAAAAAGTTAATAGGACCCTGAAGAAGATGCTTCAACGCTTGTGCAAAGACAGACTACATCAATGGAATCGCTATATTAACGCATTGTTGTTCGCATAACGCGAGGTACCTCAGCAATCCACTGGATATTTGCCTTTTGAACTCTTGTATGGAAGACGGTACGAGGTCCTTTAAGACCCTGAAACATCTATGGACAAAGGAAGATGAGGGGATGATGTCAAATCTACTTATCAGTACATTTTTGAGCTCCGAGAAAGGATCAAAGAGACGCTTCAAATCACAAGAAAAGAGTTAGAAAAAGCACAGTCCAGACACAAAGCATATTACGACAGGAGATCAAGACATCGGACATTTTGCAAGTGGAGACAAGGTACTTATTCTTCTACATACCAGTAGCATAAATTACTCATGGCATGGAAGGGACTGTATGGTTGACAGTGTGATAGGAGACACTGATTGCAGAGTAATGGTCAACAGAAAATTGAAGACTTATCATGTCAACATTTTGAAGAAATTTTATCAACGAGAGGAAGAGAAGAGTTCTGAAAGCACGGTTTGAGGGGGAGTATTATTAGAGGTAGTATCGGCCTCGGTCCTGGAAACGGATGAGACGACAGCTGATGACCCAATGAATGAAGAAGACATCCTATTCCTGGGGAATTATCAAGCTACAGAGGATTACAGATATATTCAACTAGGACAGCAAATGACCAAGCAACAAGGTGAAGCACGAGCTCTCATCACTGAATTTCGAGGACTATTTGTGGACATGCCGGCAACAACTGATTTGGAGTGTCATCACATCGTTTTAACGTCCAATCTAACCATCCGATGCAAGCCCTACATCATACCATACAACATGAGAGAGGCTTTACAGAGAGACATTGAAGACATGCTACGTATGAAAGTCATTACAGAATCAAACTCTCCCTACGCTTTCCCAGTAGTAAAGGTTCGAAAAAAGATGGTAGCAACCGGATGTGCATAGATTATCGCAAGTTGAACAAGATCACCGTGGTGGACCCTGCGCGCCCATCACACCTATGAGCGACCTGTTTCAGTCCGTCAACAACGACAACTACTCTCAGTTCAACTTATCAAAGGGTTACTGGAAAATACTGGTTGCTGAAGAGGACGTAAGGAAGACCGCATTCATCACCCCTGATGGCATTACGAATTTCTCAAGATGCCCTTCAGTAAGCTGAATTCTGAAGCAACGCTGGCCCGATGTATGGCAAAAGTATTGAAAGGTTTGACAAAAGTGGACAACTTCATGGATGATATATTAGTCCACACCGCAACTTGAGGAGAACATCTTATTGTCTTGAGGAAACTATTCGAATAGCTAACCAAGACTGGACTTACTCTCCGACCAAAGAAATGCTGTGTTGGTTTACAAAGAGTCAAATTGTTGGGGCAAGAAATATGCCAAGGTGTGCGGGCACTCCTTTTTGATGGAATGGAGAAAGTCAGAAAGGCAACACAACCAGAGACAAAGAAAGAATTGAGGTCACTTCTGAGACTTACAGGTTCTTACAGAGAGCATATTCCAAATTATGCAGCAGTCGCCGCACCGTTAACTGATATGCTAAGAAAATGACAACCCAACAAGCTTCTCTGGGAAGATGCAGCAAAACGTGCCTTCTGCAGCCTCAAGAGGTCTATTACAAGTAGACCAATTCTCCATTTGCCGGATCATTGCAAATGCTTTGTATTGCACACACATGCGTGTGACAAGGGTCTAGCAGCTGTATTACTGCAAGAACAGGATGGTTGCCTATATCCAGTAGCATTCGCTAGTCGAAAGTTGTCAATTCGGGAAAGGAATTACTCCACGATCGCAAAAGAGTGCCTGGCCATTGTGTGGAGCATTCAAAAGTTTGCAGTGTATCTCTACGATAGGGAATTCGTCCTACAGACAGATCACAAGCCTCTGATATATATCTTCGACGCTCAACATTCACCAATGACAAAGTAATGAGGTGGGCTCTTTTTACAGAGATACCCTTTCCGAATACAAGTGTTCTGAGGAACCGAAAACCTTGGGGCTGACTTTATGAATCAGATGAATTAATTCCACAGATGTTGTGTGACTTTGGAACGAACTGTCAAGACAGTTCTTTTTAGGGGGGAGCAAGTGTCACAACTGCAAGGAATCACAAGCAATAACAGGGAAGCCGGGGTTGGTTATTAAAGCCCGGTTCACAGTATGGCGCTGGCACGAGCGTCGTGCGAGCGTCCTGGACACTGACGATGAGCGAGCATCCGCGTCACACTGTGAACATGTCAGCGTCTGCGACGCTTGTACAATGCTGGAATAGAGAAAAGTTCTAATCGAGCGTCCTAGCCAGAAGTGACCAAGCGTCCGATGACATCATGTGCTCCGTTTCAACCAATCGAAAGTCAGCCACTGGATGTATCCGGGATATTCTATTCGTTCACATGGCATCGAACATTGATTCGTTGATGGAAGTGTGTGCGTGGTTTTCCCTGCGTTTGGCAAGTTCAGTCAAACGAGTACAAGGACATAATAATAATAATTTATTTTTAAAACACCACATCTGGTGTAGTTCCCTCCTAGAGGTAACCTAAAACATAAAATAAGGATGAAAGAAAACGCTTGATCGAGACTGCGGCGCAGCAGTGCAACAAAAGCAAAACATCGTCGTCTATGTCTGTCGCGATACATTGTACACACGTGGTTACTTTGCAGCACCAAACCACTGTCACAGTGTGTTCTTTTTGCAATGGACGCTCGTCAGATGCAATACTGTGAATGGTCCAGCGCCAGCGTCTTCGCTGACGCTTGTGTGAGCATCCTTGTCAGCGTCCAGGACGCTCGCAGGACGCTGTGCCAGCGTCGTACTGTGAACTGGGCTTTAGTGATTGACAGGGCATGATGAATGCATGATGAAAAGCGCATGATCCAGAGTGCGTGACTGAGCCACATGGGGAGGTATATAAGGGTTGTAATAGCTAGCAGCAGTCATTCATAGTGTGTGCGTATAGTAGTGTGGTGTGAGAGACGCGTGCCACGAAACAGTATACTAGTTATACCTATCTATCTACAACTGTGTTGGTTGAGTCAATAAACGACTACTTCGAAGACAACGTCTCTGGTGTACCGCTTCGTTCGTGTGACCAAGTCTTGTACTGCTGAGCGTACTCTTGCCTGTCTTTCTAACATCGCGCGCAACAACAGATAACGAAAACATAACAAAGTAGAGAATTATGACAAATTTTAAAAGACAACTTCAGAAAAACTCACCTTTGCCCGGGTAACACACAGCACCATCTGGTGACAAAATTGGACCCAGCTAGATTTATGCTCACTTTGTGGAAAGCTATGTGACTATTCTGTATAACATGAAACATCGGCGGGAATTAATTTTGGTAGTTTGCTAAGAAATTGAAGAACAAAGCATATTGGCAGATTTCATTTGGCGGTTGGACATTGTTGTTTGATAACTGATATATGTCTTACCATAAGTGGTCTTGATGTGTTTGTGATTAACAGCTGTGTTCCAGACTCACATTTCCCTAACTTACTGCATGGACTCCAACTACTGCATAAGCACAACAGACAGCAAGCAAGAATTACCTACCATCTTGCTGTTCCGCGTGCCTGATGACATATCCAGAAGACCAAATTAATGGCAGATTTTATATTGGCAGTCGCTGAAAAATCCACCAATCCGCCAAAATAAATTCCCCACCAATAGTTTGTCTTATACAATATCTGGTTTTCACTTTGGCTTCCTATCTGTCCACTTGAGAATGGCCAATCCTCATATCTTGTGACAAGCTGTGATAGTAGACCCAGTCAGTTGTTATAAAATGGAAATGTCCACTACCAAGAAATAATTTTGTCTGTATGTGTACTACAAGTTGTTGCAAATTGCCAATTGAATTCAACATTATTGGTGTTACACACACCAAATGGTAAATGGCACAGGGATTAGGAGCTGCCATGCTAGACTATCATCCCCTCAGCCTAATGGCTGAGTTCCTGCAGGCTAAACAAAATCTGTAGGCTGCACTGAGCAATGTTCTGGAGTCAAGCCAGATATCTCACAGGAGCACCAAATGCAATGCCAACTGTTGTGTGGCACTTACATCCCACCTAAAACCCAAGATAAACATGTCACAGTCAGATGCTTTTGCCACCCCTATTACTGCACATAAAAGCATAAGCACCTATATGTGAGTGTTACCTTGGGGTACTAAGCACATGTGCTTGTATATGAGGTCTATATATCAGCTGATTCTGTGATGTTCCGACGATGGCTGGAATCATGTGTGTGGCTAGTTGCGGAGAGTCATCTGAAGTTCTTTGGCACGCTCATGCCTGCATGTCGTAAATCCTACACTATAGAGTTTAAGCAACAAATTCTGGCTAGTCTGAATGCTAGCATATCTGAGACAGCAAAATTTCACAGCTTGCCTCAAAAGTTGATTCAATGATGAGACCAACAAAGAAAAGAGCTGAAAGAATCTCAGATGCAACAAGAATTTTTGTCCAGAAAGCACAGAAGAATAGTTCGCCACGGTTCTCATGACTTGTCAGCTGCCCGATTTCCAGCACTAGAGAACAGTTGCTTGAGTAGATTCAAACCTGTCGTGACATAGAGCACATCACAGTCGATGGAAGAGCTGTAAAAAACAAGTTGTTGAAACTGTACCAAGAAATTTATGAAATCCGGAAGGCAAGATCTCTGCATTAAATGGCTGGCTTGATCAATTTCTGAAACAGCACAAACTTTCCAACAGAGTTGTCACTATGGAAAGCCAGAAGATTCCTTCTAATGCCATCGAGCAAGCATAGTCTTTCTTGGATGAGTGTAAAAGCTATACACAGAAGGCAAGTATCCTCTATCATCCATTTATA